>NC_090657.1:2045000-2130758 GCF_040937935.1 Hyperolius riggenbachi
TCCAGCACAGCGGATGGTTTACAGCACATGTCTGGTGTGGCTGGGACTGATAGTCCACACAGGTTCAGAAGGACGCGCGCGCTGAGGCAGAGCTTTTATGACAGCCAGAAGGGAGTCAGCTGACCAAGCCTGTGCTGGGTCACCGGGCGTTAATTGACGCTTTTTCCGGGTCTATACAAACCCTCCAGATGGCTGTGGATGAAGTGCGATCTCCTCCTAGCACATACCTGTACCTGAAAAATTTTCCGGTCACAGTTATCATACATTGAGTTGAGACCTAATTCTTCAGGAACTATGGCCCAAAGGGTTACATTTATTAAAACTTTGTTATCAGGTGATTCTCAGACCTGGGCGTACAGTCTGCCCGACGGAGACTTAGCCCTAACCTCTGTAGAGAAATTTTTTAAAGCCATGGCTATAATTTACGATGATCCAGACATTGCCTCGACTTCTGAACGGAAGCTCAAACTGTTACATCAAGGCAAGAGTCCGGTTGAAGAGTATGCTGCTGAATTTAGGAGGTGGTCAGTATCAGACAAGTGGGATACCTTTGCCCTTTTAGATTGTTTCTTATCAGGGTTGTCAGATGAGGTCTCCGATCTTATGTTAAGTCAACCTAAACCTAAGTCCATCGATGAGGCCATTTCATCGGCCATCAGAATAGATCGCCAGCTGCACTATCAGAGACAGACCCGGGGTAGGAACTATGTGAGAATGGTATCCCACGCTGCGCCCCCTGTGACTCCACCTCCTCCCGTTTCACCTCCACCTGAACCAATGCAGATTGGTCGGTCAAAATTGTCTCAAGTGGAGCAGAAACGCAGGATAGCAGAGCAGCTTTGTCTTTATTGTGCAGAGGGGGGTCATAGAGTACAGAATTGCCCTAAGAAATCGGGAAACGCTACTGCCTAGGAGTAGTTGGGGGTAATACCCTAGGCGTGCAATTTTTACCCCTAGATGATAGATGTTTGCTTCTTCCTTGTACTATTTCATGGGAAGATAAGTCTGAAGTCACTGAAGCCTTCATTGACTCAGGCTCAGCGGCTTATTTTATGGATTACGAATTTGCTAAAAGATTGGGTATTTCGCTCACCCCGGTAAAACCTCCTATTCAAGTTACGGCAGTAGATGATTCCCCTCTGCAGGGTAACAGTCCTCTGTCGCAGACTCCAGAGGTGGGAGTCACTATCGGGGTGCTGCATAAGGAGAATTTGGGGTTTTTTTGTGTTACACATGACAACCTCCACGATCATTCTTGGCATGCCTTGGTTACAACTTCACTCCTCTCAGATAAATTGGGCCACTGGTCAGCTAACGAGCTGGTCGTCCCATTGCTTTCATCATTGTTTAGCGAAGGGAACCTTGGGCCAGACCAAGATTCACATGGAGGGAGTACCAGATCAGTATTCTGAATTTTCAGACGTGTTTTGTCCTAGATCAGCCGATAAACTTCCTCCACATCGCCTTTTCGATTGTCCCATCGATCTCCGGTCTGGTTGTATGCCCCCTAGAGGTCACCTCTACAATTTATCTGGGCCGGAAAAGTTGGCCATGCAGGAATACATCCGCAAAAACATAGCTACAGGCATGCTCAGATGTACCAAAATTCGGTTCGGGTACATTCGAATTCGGGTCCGCATGACATTCGAATTCGAATTCGCCTTCGACCACGAAATTCGGTTCGAGTTCATATTCGGTTCGAGGTTACGCCTAAAAATTCGTTAAAAGTTCGTATTCGTGAATTCAGGGGTTTTTTTTGTGTGTTTTTTTTTAAAGTGAATTCACATTGAAATAGGTGTACTTAAAAAAACAAAACTGAAAACGTGACGTGTGGCACTGGCAGCAGGCAATGCATTGTGTGGACCCTGGCGGTGGGACCACTGAAAGCAGCAGGATAAATACAACAGCAGCAGTAGGAGGAGGTGGAGTGACGTGTGGCACTGACAGCAGGCAATGCATAGTGTGGACCCTGGCGGTGGGATCACTGACAGCAGCAGGATAAATACAACAGCAGCAGGAAGGGGGGAGTGACGTGTGGCACTGGCAGCAGGCAATGCATAGTGTGGACCCTGGTGGTGGGACCATTGACAGCAGTAGGATAAATACAACAGCAGCAGCAGGAGGAGGTGGAGTGATGTGTGGCACTGGCAGCAGGCAATGCATAGTGTGGACCCTGGTGGTGGGACCACTGACAGCAGCAGGATAAATACAACAGCAGCAGGAGGAGGTGGAGTGACGTGTGGCACTGGCAGCAGGCAATGCATAGTGTGGACCCTGGCGGTGGGACCACTGACAGCAGTAGGATAAATACAACAGCAGCAGTAGGAGGAGGAGTGACGTGTGGCACTGACAGCAGGCAATGCATAGTGTGGACTCTGGCGGTGGGACCAAAGACAGCAGCAGGATAAATACAACAGCAGCAGTAGGAGGAGGAGTGACGTATGGCACTGACAGCAGGCAATGCATAGTGTGGACTCTGGCGGTGGGACCACTGACAGCAGCAGGATAAATACAACAGCAGCAGTAGGAGGTGGAGTGACATGTGGCACTGACAGCAGGCAATGCATAGTGTGGACCCTGGCGGTGAGACCACTGACAGCAGTAGGAGAAATACAACACCAACAGCAGGAGGAGGTGGAGTGACATGTGGCACTGACAGCAGGCAATGCATAGTGTGGACCCTGGTGGTGGGACCACTGAAAGCAGCACGATAAATACAACAGCAGCAGTAGGAGGAGGAGTGACGTGTGGCACTGACAGCAGGCAATGCATAGTGTGGACTCTGGTGGTGGGACAACTGACAGCAGCAGGATAAGTACAACAGCAGCAGTAGGAGGAGGAGTGACGTGTGGCACTGACAGCAGGCAATGCATAGTGTGGACTCTGGCGATGGGACCACTGACAGCAGCAGGATAAATACAACAGCAGCAGTAGGAGGAGGAGTGACGTGTGGCACTGACAGGAGGCAATGCATAGTGTGGACTCTGGCGGTGGAACCACTGACAGCAGCAGGATAAATACAACAGCAGCAGTAGGAGGTGGAGTGATGTGTGGCACTGGCAGCAGGCAATGCATAGTGTGGACTCTGGCGGTGGGACCAAAGACAGCAGCAGGATAAATACAACAGCAGCAGTAGGAGGAGGAGTGACGTATGGCACTGACAGCAGGCAATGCATAGTGTGGACTCTGGCGGTGGGACCACTGACAGCAGCAGGATAAATACAACAGCAGCAGTAGGAGGTGGAGTGACGTGTGGCACTGACAGCAGGCAATGCATAGTGTGGACCCTGGCGGTGAGACCACTGACAGCAGTAGGAGAAATACAACACCAACAGCAGAAGGAGGTGGAGTGACATGTGGCACTGACAGCAGGCAATGCATAGTGTGGACCCTGGTGGTGGGACCACTGAAAGCAGCACGATAAATACAACAGCAGCAGTAGGAGGAGGAGTGACGTGTGGCACTGACAGCAGGAAATGCATAGTGTGGACTCTGGTGGTGGGACAACTGACAGCAGCAGGATAAGTACAACAGCAGCAGTAGGAGGAGGAGTGACGTGTGGCACTGACAGCAGGCAATGCATAGTGTGGACTCTGGCGATGGGACCACTGACAGCAGCAGGATAAATACAACAGCAGCAGTAGGAGGAGGAGTGACGTGTGGCACTGACAGCAGGCAATGCATAGTGTGGACTCTGGCGGTGGAACCACTGACAGCAGCAGGATAAATACAACAGCAGCAGTAGGAGGTGGAGTGATGTGTGGCACTGGCAGCAGGCAATGCATAGTGTGGACCCTGGTGGTGGGACCACTGACAGCAGCACAATACATACAACAGCAGCAGGAGGAGGTGGAGTGATGTGTGGCACTGACAGCAGGCAATGCATAGTGTGGAGCCTGGCGGTGGGACCACTGACAGCAGCAGGATAAATACAACAGCAGCAGTAGGAGGTGGAGTGACGTGTGGCACTGACAGCAGGCAATGCATAGTGTGGACCCTGGCGGTGGGACCACTGACAGCAGCAGGATAAATACAACAGCAGCAGGAGGAGGTGGAGTGACGTGTGGCACTGGCAGCAGGCAATGCATAATGTGGACCCTGGTGGTGGGACCACTGACAGCAGTAGGATAAATACAACAGCAGCAGCAGGAGGAGGTGGAGTGACGTGTGGCACTGGCAGCAGGCAATGCATAGTGTGGACCCTGGCGGTGGGACCACTGACAGCAGCAGGATAAATACAACAGCAGCAGGAGGAGGTGGAGTGACGTGTGGCACTGGCAGCAGGCAATGCATAGTGTGGACCCTGGTGGTGGGACCACTGACAGCAGCAGTAGGATAAATACAACAGCAGCAGCAGAAGGAGGTGGAGTGACGTGTGGCACTGGCAGCAGGCAATGCATAGTGTGGACCCTGGTGGTAGGACCACTGACAGCAGCAGGATAAATACAACAGCAGCAGGAGGAGGTGGAGTGACGTGTGGCACTGGCAGCAGGCAATGCATAGTGTGGACCCTGGTGGTGGGACCACTGACAGCAGCAGGATAAATACAACAGCAGCAGGAGGAGGTGGAGTGACGTGTGGCACTGGCAGCAGGCAATGCATAGTGTGGACCCTGGTGGTGGGACCACTGACAGCAGCAGTAGGATAAATACAACAGCAGCAGCAGAAGGAGGTGGAGTGACGTGTGGCACTGGCAGCAGGCAATGCATAGTGTGGACCCTGGTGGTAGGACCACTGACAGCAGCAGGATAAATACAACAGCAGCAGGAGGAGGTGGAGTGACGTGTGGCACTGGCAGCAGGCAATGCATAGTGTGGACCCTGGTGGTGGGACCACTGACAGCAGTAAAATAAATAAATAGCAGCAGCAGGAGGAGGTGGAGTGACGTGTGGCACTGGCAGCAGGCAATGCATAGTGTGGACCCTGGCGGTGGGACCACTGACAGCAGCAGGATAAATACAACAGCAGCAGGAGGAGGTGGAGTGACGTGTGGCACTGGCAGCAGGCAATGCATAATGTGGACCCTGGTGGTGGGACCACTGACAGCAGTAGGATAAATACAACAGCAGCAGCAGGAGGAGGTGGAGTGACGTGTGGCACTGGCAGCAGGCAATGCATAGTGTGGACCCTGGCGGTGGGACCACTGACAGCAGCAGGATAAATACAACAGCAGCAGGAGGAGGTGGAGTGATGTGTGGCACTAGCAGCAGGCAATGCATAGTGTGGACCCTGGTGGTGGGACCACTGACAGCAGTAGGATAAATACAACAGCAGCAGCAGAAGGAGGTGGAGTGACGTGTGGCACTGGCAGCAGGCAATGCATAGTGTGGACCCTGGTGGTAGGACCACTGACAGCAGCAGGATAAATACAACAGCAGCAGGAGGAGGTGGAGTGACGTGTGGCACTGGCAGCAGGCAATGCATAGTATGGACCCTGGCGGTGGGACCACTGACAGCAGCAGGATAAATACAACAGCAGCAGGAGGAGGTGGAGTGACGTGTGGCACTGGCAGCAGGCAATGCATAATGTGGACCCTGGTGGTGGGACCACTGACAGCAGTAGGATAAATACAACAGCAGCAGCAGGAGGAGGTGGAGTGACGTGTGGCACTGGCAGCAGGCAATGCATAGTGTGGACCCTGGCGGTGGGACCACTGACAGCAGCAGGATAAATACAACAGCAGCAGGAGGAGGTGGAGTGATGTGTGGCACTAGCAGCAGGCAATGCATAGTGTGGACCCTGGTGGTGGGACCACTGACAGCAGTAGGATAAATACAACAGCAGCAGCAGAAGGAGGTGGAGTGACGTGTGGCACTGGCAGCAGGCAATGCATAGTGTGGACCCTGGTGGTAGGACCACTGACAGCAGCAGGATAAATACAACAGCAGCAGGAGGAGGTGGAGTGACGTGTGGCACTGGCAGCAGGCAATGCATAGTGTGGACCCTGGTGGTGGGACCACTGACAGCAGTAAAATAAATACAACAGCAGCAGCAGGAGGAGATGGAGTGACGTGTGGCACTGGCAGCAGGCAATGCATAGTGTGGACCCTGGTGGTGGGACCACTGACAGCAGCAGGATAAATACAACAGCAGCAGGAGGAGGTGAAGTGACGTGTGGCACTGACAGCAGGCAATGCATAGTGTGGACCCTGGTGGTGGGACCACTGACAGCAGCAGGATAAATATAACAGCAGCAGTAGGAGGTGGAGTGACGTGTGGCACTGACAGCAGGTGATGCATAGTGTGGACCCTGGCGGTGGGACCACTGACAGCAGCAGGATAAATACAACAGCAGCAGGAGGAGGTGGAGTGACGTGTGGAACTGGCAGCAGGCAATGCATAGTGTGGACCCTGGTGGTGGGACCACTGACAGCAGTAGGATAAATACAACAGCAACAGCAGGAGGAGGTGGAGTGAGGTGTGGCGCTGGCAGCAGGCAATGCATAGTGTGGACCCTGGTGGTGGGACCACTGACAGCAGCAGGATAAATACAACAGCAGCAGGAGGAGGTGGAGTGACATGTGGCACTGACAGCAGGCAATGCATTGTGTGGGCGGCGGGACCACTGACAGCAGCAGGATGAAAATGAGCGCAGTGTAATATGTTGCCGCTTTAGAAATACAATAAATACATAAATAAATTCATAGGTAAATCAATGCAGCAGGCCAGCAGGAGGAGGAGGAGTCCGGTAGAAATACAATAAATAAATACATAAATAAATTCATAGGTAAATCAATGCAGCAGGCCAGCAGGAGGAGGAGGAGTCCGGTAGAAATACAATAAATAAATACATAAATAAATTCATAGGTAAATCAATGCAGTAGGCCAGCAGGAGGAGGAGGAGTCCGGTAGAAATACAATAAATAAATACATAAATAAATTCATAGGTAAATCAATGCAGAAGGCCAGCAGGAGGAGGAGGAGTCCGGTAGAAATACAATAAATAAATAAATACATAAATAAATTCATAGGTAAATCAATGCAGCAGGCTAGCAGCAGCAGCAGGAGTCAGGTAGAAATACAATAAATTAATAAATACATAAATAAATTCATAGGTAAATCAATGCAGCAGGCCAGCAGGAGGAGGAGGAGTCTGGTAGAAATACAATAAATAAATACATAAATAAATTCACAGGTAAATCAATGCAGCAGGCCAGCAGGAGGAGGAGGAGTCCGGTAGAAATACAATAAATAAATACATAAATAAATTCATAGGTAAATCAATGCAGCAGGCCAGCAGCAGCAGCAGGAGTCAGGTAGAAATACAATAAATTAATAAATACATAAATAAATTCATAGGTAAATCAATGCAGCAGGCCAGGAGGAGGAGGAGGAGTCGTCACGTATGGCAGGCAGCAGGCAATGTATTGTAATTCCCAGGCAGGCACCTCATGTCCTCCTTTCGCCAACAACAGATGCCAGGAACGTGCCTTCTATCCAGGCCTGGTTAATCTTCAAAAATGTCAGTCTGTCCACGCCCTCTGTGGACAGACGAGAGCGCTTCTCGGTGACCACGCCACCGGCCGCACTGAAGCACCTCTCAGACAGCACGCTGGAAGGGGGGCAAGACAATACCTTCAGGGCGTACTGCGCAAGCTCCCTACAGATGTGCAAGCGCTCCACCCAGTACTCCATGCGGTCCACAGGCTCTTCGCTGCCGGTGTCAAGCCCACTGAAGGACCCCATGTAGTCGGCCACCATCCAGATCATGCGCTGGCTGTGACTCTCACCGAAGGTGGCTGCTGCCCGCACCTCCTCTCTCGGCTGCTGTACCTTCATGTAGAACGCCTGCATCAATGACAGAAGGTCTCCTGGGTGCCTGATGCTGCTGCTGGCCGCAGGCACCTGCTGCTGTGCTGCTGGCTGCTGGACAGGGACAGAGGGAGTGGAAGGCGGGGGGAAGGCTTCCTCCAGTCGCCGAACAAGGATCTCCTGCAACTCCCTTGCTCACTGCTCATGGTCTCTTGCAGGCAGAAACTGATCCCACCTCCCCCTCAGCCGTGGGTCCAGGATCATGCTGATGCAGGCGTCCTCCCTCGCTTGCATCCGCTTGACCCTGGGGTCTGTGCGCAGGCAGCGCAGCATGTGCGCTGCCATGGGGAACAGGGTGGACCGTCTAACAGAGACATCAGGGTCAGCGTCCTCCTCCTCCTCTTGCCCCTGAGACTCTTCCTCCTCTCTCCACCCTCGCACCACTGCTGCTGCGCTCCGATGTCCCCCCCCAGCAGCAACGTTCAGCACCTCCAACTCCTCCTCCTCCTCCTCCAGGGACTCAAATACCTGCGGAGCAGTGGACTGCAGAGGCGGCTGCTGTTCCAGCTGCTTCAGGGCCTCCTCTCCCAAATCCACCAAATCGCCAAGTGCCCTGTCCAGCAGACAAACAAAGGGCACCCATTGGCAGAGGGATGCGCGTTGTTCACTTACCAGGTTAGTTCCCTGCAGGAAGGGAGCCAACACCAAGCAGACCTGCTGCATCTGCCCCCATTGCGCGTTGGTGAGGAGCTGGAGTGTGGTGCTGCTTCTGCTGCGGGTGCCGGCGACAGTGGCATCATAGATGTACCGGTTGACAGCCCTCCTCTGCTCAACCAGCCGCTCCAACATCGCCAGGGTGGAGTTCCAGCGAGTTGGCACATCTATGATAAGGCGATGTCGTGGCAGGCCCTCCTGCTGCTGGATGTCTGCCAGTTTTGCTGCGGCGGCTGCTGAGCGGCGGAAAGTGTGCACAATTTTTTGCGCCATTTCTAACAGCTCCTCCATCCCCAGGTAGGTGCGCATGAACTTTTGCACCACCAGGTTCAGGACGTGGGCCAAGCAAGGGACGTGGAGCAAGTCTCCACTGCTGATGGCAGACAGCAGGTTGGCGGCATTGTCGGACACCACCAATCCCACAGTGAGGCCCGTGGGGGTCAGCCACGTCCTCTCCTGCTCCCTGAGGTACCGGAGCACGTTGGATGCCGTCAAGGAGTTCTTCCCCAGGCTTTTCATCTCCAGCAGCGCTTGGCAGTGGCGGGCCTTCACGCTGCTGGAGAGACGGGATCGCTTGGCGGTGGGAGCTGCTGCTTCTCCCTTGACCCCGCGCGGTGGCACCACGTAGTGGGCGACTGTTGCTGCTGCGCCCGAGGATGGACCTGCTGCTTCCTCACTCGGGCTTTCCACCAGGCTGACCCAGTGGGCCGTAAAGGACAGATAGCGCTCTGTCCCAAACCGGCTGCTCCAGGAATCCATGGTTATGTGGATCCGTGCACTGACAGTGTGATCCAGCGCGCGGCCCACATTCTCCATGGCAGAGCGGTGCAGTGCTGGGATCGCCCTGCGGGAAAAATAGTGGCGGCTGGGGACTTGCCACTCCAGGATCCCAACCTGCGGCAGCGCTCTGATGTCACTCCCCTCCTGCACAAAGGAATATGGCAGGAGCTGGGAGCACATGGCCCGGGCAAGCAACCCCTTCAGCAACCGGATGCGCTGTGGGCGGGAGGCAGCACCTTGGTCACACCGGGGAATGCTTCGCTGAGCAGGGTCTGGCGGCGTTTGCCTGCACGGGAGGATGAGGAGGCCACTGTGGAGGGAGCTGATGAGGCCTCTGAGGACTGGCTGCCCGGGGGTGGGGGGTGGGGGGTGGGAGTGAGTTGCTGCTGCTGCTGCTGGATGGGCAGGAGGGTCGGCTGCTGCTGCTGCTGCTGAAATCTGTGCAGTGGCTGTCTGGCTCTGACCACTGCCTGCACCACTTTGCATAAGCTTCTCCAACTCATTAAAGTCCTCAAAATGTCTGCTCTGTAAGTGGGTCTGGAGTAGTGTTGGGCGAACATCTAGATGTTCGGGTTCGGGCCGAACAGGCCGAACATGGCCGCGATGTTCGGGTGTTCGACCCGAACTCCGAACATAATGGAAGTCAATGGGGACCCGAACTTTTGTGGTTTGTAAAGCCTCCTTGCATGCTACATACCCCAAATTTACAGGGTATGTGCACCTTGGGAGTGGGTACAAGAGGAAAAAAAAATTAGCAAAAAGAGCTTATAGTTTTTGAGAAAATCGATTTTAAAGTTTCAAAGGGAAAACTGTCTTTTAAATGCGGGAAATGTCTGTTTTCTTTGCACAGGTAACATGTTTTTTGTCGGCATGCAGTCATAAATGTAATACATATAAGAGGTTCCAGGAAAAGGGACCGGTAACGCTAACCCAGCAGCAGCACACGTGATGGAACAGGAGGAGGGTGGCGCAGGAGGAGAAGAAGGCCACGCTTTGTGAGACACAACAACCCCGGCCTTGCATGAGGGCAAGAAGCGTGCGGATAGCAGGCTTTGTACCGCCATGCAGTCATAAATGTAATAAAGATAAGTGGTTCAATAAACAGGGACCACGCGGCAACGCTAACCCAGCAGCAGCAGACGTGATGGAACAGGAGCAGGCGCAGGAGGAGAAGGCCACGCTTTGTGAGACACAACAACCCAGGCCTTGCATGAGGGCAAGAAGCGTGCGGATAGCATGCTTTGTACCGCCATGCAGTCATAAATGTAATAAAGATAAGTGGTTCAATAAACAGGGACCACGCGGCAACGCTAACCCAGCAGCAGCAGACGTGATGGAACAGGAGGAGGCGCAGGAGGAGAAGGCCACGCTTTGTGAGACACAACAACCCAGGCCTTGCATGAGGGCAAGAAGCGTGCGGATAGCATGCTTTGTACCGCCATGCAGTCATAAATGTAATAAAGATAAGTGGTTCAATAAACAGGGACCACGCGGCAACGCTAACCCAGCAGCAGCAGACGTGATGGAACAGGAGCAGGCGCAGGAGGAGAAGGCCACGCTTTGTGAGACACAACAACCCAGGCCTTGCATGAGGGCAAGAAGCGTGCGGATAGCATGCTTTGTACCGCCATGCAGTCATAAATGTAATAAAGATAAGTGGTTCAATAAACAGGGACCACGCGGCAACGCTAACCCAGCAGCAGCAGACGTGATGGAACAGGAGGAGGCGCAGGAGGAGAAGGCCACGCTTTGTGAGACACAACAACCCAGGCCTTGCATGAGGGCAAGAAGCGTGCGGATAGCATGCTTTGTACCGCCATGCAGTCATAAATGTAATAAAGATAAGTGGTTCAATAAACAGGGACCACGCGGCAACGCTAACCCAGCAGCAGCAGACGTGATGGAACAGGAGCAGGCGCAGGAGGAGAAGGCCACGCTTTGTGAGACACAACAACCCAGGCCTTGCATGAGGGCAAGAAGCGTGCGGATAGCATGCTTTGTACCGCCATGCAGTCATAAATGTAATAAAGATAAGTGGTTCAATAAACAGGGACCACGCGGCAACGCTAACCCAGCAGCAGCAGACGTGATGGAACAGGAGCAGGCGCAGGAGGAGAAGGCCACGCTTTGTGAGACACAACAACCCAGGCCTTGCATGTGGACAAAAAGCGTGCGGATATAGCAGCAATGCTTTTTGCCGCCATGCAGTCATAAATGTAATACAGATGAGAGGTTCAATAAACAGGGCCCGGAAACGCAACACCATCCCAGATGTTCATTGGTCATGTTACTTGGTTGGGGTCCTGGAGTGTTGCGTAGTCATTTCCAAACCAGGATTGATTCATTTTAATTTGAGTCAGACGGTCTGCATTTTCTGTAGAGAGGCGGATACGCCGATCTGTGACGATGCCTCCGGCAGCACTGAAACAGCGTTCCGACATAACGCTGGCTGCCGGGCAAGCCAGCACCTCTATTGCGTACATTGCCAGTTCGTGCCAGGTGTCTAGCTTCGATACCCAATAGTTGAAGGGTGCAGATGGATGGTTCGACACAGCTACGCCATCTGACATGTAGTCCTTGACCATCTTCTCCAGGCGATCGGTGTTGGAGGTGGATCTGCACGCTTGCTGTTCAGTGGGCTGCGGCTGCATGGGTGTCAGAAAATTTTCCCACTCCAAGGACACTGCCGATACCATTCCCTTTTGGGTACTAGCTGCGGCTTGCGTTGTTTGCTGCCCTCCTGGTCGTCCTGGGTTTGCGGAAGTCAGTCTGTCTGCGTACAACTGGCTAGAGGAGGGGGAGGATGTCAATCTCCTCTCTAAAGTCTCCACAAGGGCCTGCTGGTATTCTTCCATTTTGACCTGTCTGACTCTTTCTTCAAGCAGTTTTGGAACATTGTGTTTGTACCGTGGATCCAGAAGGGTATAAACCCAGTAATTGGTGTTGTCCAGAATGCGCACAATGCGTGGGTCACGTTCAATGCAGTCTAGCATGAATTGAGCCATGTGTGCCAGAGTCCTACCAGAATCCTCATCATCCTCTTGTGAGCGTTGTGATAATTGTTGTGATGCATCATAGTCGTCACCTTCCTCCTGGTCTGCTTCTGCTGACCATTCGCGTTGAATTGTGGAAGTCCAACGTGCACCGCTCTGGCCCTCGTCAGTGGTGGCATGAAATTCCTGCTCCAACTCCAGCTGTTCCTCCTCCTCTTCTTCGTCATAGCTGCTGGGGCCAGCGTTCCCTGAGGCGGATGGCCTGATGTTGGTACCATCACGCTGATCGTTTTCTCCTTCAGATTCCCCCAGTTGCATCATGACAGCTGTTTCCTTGATTTTTAACATCGACCTCTTCAGTAAACACAGCAGTGGTATGGTAATGCTGACTGAAGAGTTGTCACTGCTCACAAGCAACGTGGATTGCTCAAAATTTTGGAGGACTTGGCAGAGGTCCAACATGTTGGCCCAATCGGATCCACAGAAGCTTGGCAGCTGGCCGGATGCGCCTCGGTACTGCGCCGTCATGTACTGGACCACTGCACTCTTCTGCTCGCAAAAGCGGGCTAGCATGTGCAGCGTAGAATTCCAGCGCGTAGGGACATCACACAGCAAGCGATGGTGGGGGAGATTGAAGCGCTCCTGCATCTTGGCGAGTGCCCCCGAAGCAGTACTGGAATTTCTACAATGTTTGGACACTCGACGCACCTTCAACAGCAGATCGGGCACGCCTGGGTATGTCCTCAGGAACCGCTGAACTACTAGGTTCATCACGTGCGCCAGGCAAGGGATGTGTGTCAGCTTAGCCAACCTTAAAGCGCGAATGAGATTACTCCCATTATCACACACAACCATGCCCGGTTTCAGGTCCAGCGGTGCCAGCCACAAATCCGTCTGTTCCTTTATTCCCCTCCAAATTTCCTCCCCTGTGTGCTGCTTATCCCCAAGGCAGATTAGCTTCAGCAACGCTTGCTGACGCATGCCAACAGCTGTGCTGCACTGCTTCCACGATCCTACTGCTGCTGGGTTAGCGTTTCCGGATGAGGTACAGCTTTGAGATGCGTTGGAGGAGAAGGAGTCAGAGAGGTAGGTGCTGCTGTTATCCAGTGGGAGGGACGGCGGTGCAGCTGTTTGTGGCGTGGGCAACACCCGTGCCGTAGCAGGTGAGGAATCGCTGCCAGGCTCCACAAGGTTCACCCAGTGCGCGGTAAGGGAGATGTATCGACCCTGGCCGAACGCACTCGTCCAGGTGTCAGTGGTGAGGTGAACCTTGCAGGCAACGGCATTCTTCAAGCTTCCGGTTATTTTGCTGACCACGTGCTCATGCAACTCAGGCACTGCAGAGCGTGCAAAGTGGTAGCGGCTGGGAACCACGTAACATGGGATGGCCACTGACATCATGCCCTTGAAGCTGTTTGTCTCCACCAATCGATATGGCAGCATTTCGCAGGCCAGAAGCTTGGCTATGCTGGCTGTTACTGCCACGGCCCGGGGGTCATTTGCTGGCAATTTCCTCTTGCGCTCAAACATCTCCGACACAGACAACTGAACCGTAGCGCTGCACACGGAAGGGCTGTTGGTTGTTGTGTTTGATGAACACTGGGAGACCTCAAGAGCACTACTCCGGAAAGTGACAGTGTCAGCGTCGTCTGATGTTTGTGAATGTTGTGAACCACGCAATGGCTGGGCTACTGCTGCTGCTGAGGCGGGTCTGGTGGTGAGTCTGGTGAACCCAAGGGAGGCAGTGTTGTTTCTGGTACCCTGTCCTGACGCGTTTGCCCAAAGAGTGGGATGTTTGGATAGCATGTGACGGCTCATGCTGGTGGTGGAGAGGTTGTTAATATTTTTCCCCCTGCTCAGGCGGGTCTTGCACACCTTGCAAATCGCCATGGTAACATCCTCAGTGCAGTCTTCAAAGAAAGCCCAGACTTTGGAGCACCTGCCTCCTTGCTGGCGATTTCTGTTTGCTCCTCTTTTGCCTCTCACTTGAACTTCCACGCTTGTGGTGCCTGAAATTGCGCGCCGCCTACCTTGTGGCACAAGGCGAACTCGTGCAGCAGTGTGTTCTTCAACAGACTCATCTGTGCTGCTGCTACGACGGCGATGTTCTCGTTCACAAACAAAATCTGGGTCTCTGTCCACATTGTCCATACCCTCCTCTTCCATCTCCTCAAACTCGTCATATGTCATTGTGGGCCACCGCCGTGGAGTAGAGCTCCCCACAACAACCTCTGCGCAGCACACTCCAACGTCGTCTTCCAGATCTTGTCGGCCGACCTCCTGCAATTGCAACCCCTCCTGCCCAAATTGCTCTGGGATTTGGGTTTCCGAGTCCTCTTCGGACTCGCCTTGTATTTCAGTGCGCGGTGCATTTCCCACAGTTAACGGTTGTGAATCCAGGCACAACATTTCTGGCTGTTCCTCCATTGACCTTTGAAAGGTGGAAGTTTGTTGGGCTGGGAATAGCTCCTGCGAATACCCCATTGTGTCCTGAGGTAATTCATCGGACTGGTTATCTGGCAGTTGTGTGCGTGGTGTCGCTGCCGGTTGTGTCAGCTTTGTGCCCACTGGCTCCTTGTAACTGGCTGAGGACTCGGACCTCGTGCGTGATGTGCTGGTGCTGCTTAACCCACTGCTGGACGCTTGAGAGGTCATCCAAGTAATTATCTGGTCCTGTTCTTTTGGATTTGTGAGGGTTGTTGTCCTGGACAACATGGGCGGTATTGAGTGGGTTTTCTTGGGTGCTCCCCTGTGGCCTGTACGTGAACCGTCAGGGGAAACACCTCTTCCCTTGCCCCTCCCTCTTTCACCGGATTTCTTCCTCATTTCACTTATCCTTACAGTACACGCTGACTGGCAGCAGTACAGTGGCAGTACAGAAATGCTATACAGTACCACTATTCCCAGCAGCGACACAGAGCACAATGCTATACAGTGACGGGTGAGCGGTGTACCACTATTCCCAGCAGCGACACAGAGCACAATGCTATACAGTGACGGGTGAGCGGTGTACCACTATTCCCAGCAGCGACACAGAGCACAATGCTATACAGTGGCGAACGAGCGGTGTACCACTATTCCCAGCAGACACAGAACAGTACACAGAATGCTATATAGTGTGGCTGAACGAGCGGTGTACCACTATTCCCAGCAGACACAGAACAGTACACAGAATGCTATATAGTGTGGCTGAACGAGCGGTGTACTACTGTTCCCAGCAGACACAGAACAGTACACAGAATGCTATATAGTGTGGCTGAACGAGCGGTGTACTACTGTTCCCAGCAGACACAGAACAGTACACAGAATGCTATATAGTGTGGCTGAACGAGCGGTGTACTACTGTTCCCAGCAGACACAGAACAGTACACAGAATGCTATATAGTGTGGCTGAACGAGCGGTGTACTACTGTTCCCAGCAGACACAGAACAGTACACAGAATGCTATATAGTGTGGCTGAACGAGCGGTGTACCACTATTCCCAGCAGACACAGAACAGTACACAGAATGCTATATAGTGTGGCTGAACGAGCGGTGTACTACTGTTCCCAGCAGACACAGAACAGTACACAGAATGCTATATAGTGTGGCTGAACGAGCGGTGTACTACTGTTCCCAGCAGACACAGAACAGTACACAGAATGCTATATAGTGTGGCTGAACGAGCGGTGTACTACTGTTCCCAGCAGACACAGAACAGTACACAGAATGCTATATAGTGTGGCTGAACGAGCGGTGTACTACTGTTCCCAGCAGACACAGAACAGTACACAGAATGCTATATAGTGTGGCTGAACGAGCGGTGTACTACTGTTCCCAGCAGACACAGAACAGTACACAGAATGCTATATAGTGTGGCTGAACGAGCGGTGTACCACTATTCCCAGCAGACACAGAACAGTACACAGAATGCTATATAGTGTGGCTGAACGAGCGGTGTACTACTGTTCCCAGCAGACACAGAACAGTACACAGAATGCTATATAGTGTGGCTGAACGAGCGGTGTACTACTGTTCCCAGCAGACACAGAACAGTACACAGAATGCTATATAGTGTGGCTGAACGAGCGGTGTACTACTGTTCCCAGCAGACACAGAACAGTACACAGAATGCTATATAGTGTGGCTGAACGAGCGGTGTACTACTGTTCCCAGCAGACACAGAACAGTACACAGAATGCTATATAGTGTGGCTGAACGAGCGGTGTACCACTATTCCCAGCAGACACAGAACAGTACACAGAATGCTATATAGTGTGGCTGAACGAGCGGTGTACTACTGTTCCCAGCAGACACAGAACAGTACACAGAATGCTATATAGTGTGGCTGAACGAGCGGTGTACTACTGTTCCCAGCAGACACAGAACAGTACACAGAATGCTATATAGTGTGGCTGAACGAGCGGTGTACTACTGTTCCCAGCAGACACAGAACAGTACACAGAATGCTATATAGTGTGGCTGAACGAGCGGTGTACCACTGTTCCCAGCAGACACAGAACAGTACACAGAATGCTATATAGTGTGGCTGAACGAGCGGTGTACCACTGTTCCCAGCAGACACAGAACAGTACACAGAATGCTATATAGTGTGGCTGAACGAGCGGTGTACTACTGTTCCCAGCAGTGACACACAATGACTGGGGGGGACCCTGGCTAGCGTGGCTGGAGCGCGAACTACCCTGCCTGCCTACCCAAAGCTAAACCCACAGACAAATGGCGGAGATATGACGTGGTTCGGGTATTTATTTACCCGAACCACGTGACAGTTCGGCCAATCAGAGCGCGTTCG
Source organism: Hyperolius riggenbachi (assembly GCF_040937935.1). NCBI lineage: Eukaryota > Metazoa > Chordata > Amphibia > Anura > Hyperoliidae > Hyperolius > Hyperolius riggenbachi. The sequence continues at coordinate 2,062,034 of NC_090657.1, forward strand.
GGTCCGAACCACGTGACCCGTTCGGCCAATCACAGCGCTAGCCGAACGTTCGGGGAACGTTCGGCCATGCGCTCTTAGTTCGGCCATATGGCCGAACGGTTTGGCCGAGCACCGTCAGGTGTTCGGCCGAACTCGAACATCACCCGAACAGGGTGATGTTCTGCAGAACCCGAACAGTGGCGAACACTGTTCGCCCAACACTAGTCTGGAGGCACGAGGTACTCAATTTCTGGATATCGCGACCTCTGCTGAGACTGAGATTGCAACTGTTGCAAATTGCACGGGTCGGGTCCACTGGGCACTTGGTGAAGTACCGCCAGACTGGGGACTTCAACCTGCTCTTTGCGCTTGAGGGCTGGGGTTTTTGGGTGCCCTTGGAGGATTGTGCCTTTTTGGTTGTAGTTAGAGGTTTGCTGTGAGTGGTGGTAGCAACTGAAGCAGTAGGCTGTGGCTTCTGCCTTCCGCGCCCTGTACTGGCCGCCTTGCTGCTGCCGCGCCTCTGCGCCAGAGACGCCTCCTCCTCCGATGATGAGCTGCCTTCAACCAACTGTGCTGGTGGTACTGGTGGCACATAGGAAGGATCTATCAAGTCATCATCATCAACCCCAAACAAATCCTGTGAACCCGACCCAACAAACTCCTCTACCCCAACATCCCCTGCATCACGCTCCTCCTCCTCAGCGCCAACAACAAACTTCTGCACCTCAAACTCCTCCTCCTCCTCCTTGGATGGCCCCATCATCTCCAACTCATACTTCTCCAAAACATCCCTGTACATGGTCACAGTCTCAGGGGAGAAGAGCGTGTTTATTGAGGGCAGGCTGGTCGATGGGGTCACCGTGACCATGGCCTCAAGCGCTGGTGGAGGCCTGCTGCGGACAGGCGTGCTGGTGGCTAGTGATGGGCGAACATTGTTCGCCACTGTTCGGGTTCGCCCAGATTTTGGGCTGTTCGAGTTCGGTTCGGGCTCCGCCGGACACCTCGTGGTGTTCGACCATGCGTTCGGCCATGTGGCCGAACTTATGTTCGGCCTGACAGCGCATGGCCGAACGTTCCCCGAACGTTCGGCTTGCGCTGTGATTGGCCTAGTGGGTCACGTGGTTCGGGCTCGAACACGCGGCTCGCACTGCGATTGGCCGAGCGGGTCATGTGGTTTGGGTAAATAAATACCCGAACCGCGTCATTTCTCCGCCACTTGAAGTTGGGTTTAGCTTTGGGTAGGCAGGCAGGTTATACTCTCTCACCAGCTAGGCTAGCCAGGGCCCCCCCCCCCCCAGCCTCCTAGTCATACTACTGTAGTGCCAGTCAGCGTGCTTGTACTGCTGGGATCAGTAGTACTTCCGCCACCAGTATATAGCATTGTCTATTTGCCACTGTACTGCCAGTCAGCGTGTACTTCTGGGATCAGTAGTACTTCCGTCCGTCACCAGTGTATAACATACTATATAGCATTGTCTTATTGCCACTGTACTGCCACAGTCAGCGTGTACTGCTGGGATCAGTAGTACTTCCGTCCGTCACCAGTATATAGCATACTATATAGCATTGTCTTATTGCCACTGTACTGCCACAGTCAGCGTGTACTGCTGGGATCAGTAGTACTTCCGTCCATCACCAGTGTATAGCATACTATATAGCATTGTCTTATTGCCACTGTACTGCCACAGTCAGCGTGTACTGCTGGGATCAGTAGTACTTCCATCCGTCACCAGTATATAGCATACTATATAGCATTGTCTTATTGCCACTGTATTGCCACAGTCAGCGTGTACTGCTGGGATCAGTAGTACTTCCGTCCGTCACCAGTATATACTATATAGCATTGTCTTATTGCCACTGTACTGCCATAGTCAGCGTGTACTGCTGGGATCAGTAGTACTTCCGTCCGTCACCAGTATATAGCATACTATATAGCATTGTCTTATTGCCACTGTACTGCCACAGTCAGCGTGTACTGCTGGGATCAGTAGTACTTCCGTCCGTCACCAGTGTATAGCATACTATATAGCATTGTCTTATTGCCACTGTACTGCCAGTCAGCGTGTACTGCTGGGATCAGTAGTACTTCCGTCCGTCACCAGTATATAGCATACTATATAGCATTGTCTTATTGCCACTGTATTGCCACAGTCAGTGTGTACTGCTTGGATCAGTAGTACTTCCGTCTGTCACCAGTATATAGCATACTATATAGCATTGTCTTATTGCCACTGTACTGCCACAGTCAGCGTGTACTGCTGGGATCAGTAGTACTTCCGTCCGTCACCAGTATATAGCATACTATATAGCATTGTCTTATTGCCACTGTATTGCCATAGTCAGCGTGTACTGCTGGGATCAGTAGTACTTCCGTCTGTCACCAGTATATAGCATACTATATAGCATTGTCTTATTGCCACTGTACTGCCACAGTCAGCGTGTACTGCTGGGATCAGTAGTACTTCCGTCCGTCACCAGTATATAGCATACTATATAGCATTGTCTTATTGCCACTGTATTGCCATAGTCAGCGTGTACTGCTGGGATCAGTAGTACTTCCGTCTGTCACCAGTATATAGCATACTATATAGCATTGTCTTATTGCCACTGTACTGCCACAGTCAGCGTGTACTGCTGGGATCAGTAGTACTTCCGTCCGTCACCAGTGTATAGCATACTATATAGCATTGTCTTATTGCCACTGTACTGCCAGTCAGCGTGTACTGCTGGGATCAGTAGTACTTCCGTCCGTCACCAGTATATAGCATACTATATAGCATTGTCTTATTGCCACTGTATTGCCACAGTCAGTGTGTACTGCTTGGATCAGTAGTACTTCCGTCTGTCACCAGTATATAGCATACTATATAGCATTGTCTTATTGCCACTGTACTGCCACAGTCAGCGTGTACTGCTGGGATCAGTAGTACTTCCGTCCGTCACCAGTATATAGCATACTATATAGCATTGTCTTATTGCCACTGTATTGCCATAGTCAGCGTGTACTGCTGGGATCAGTAGTACTTCCGTCTGTCACCAGTATATAGCATACTATATAGCATTGTCTTATTGCCACTGTACTGCCACAGTCAGCGTGTACTGCTGGGATCAGTAGTACTTCCGTCCGTCACCAGTATATAGCATACTATATAGCATTGTCTTATTGCCACTGTATTGCCATAGTCAGCGTGTACTGCTGGGATCAGTAGTACTTCCGTCCGTCACCAGTATATACTATATAGCATTGTCTTATTGCCACTGTACTGCCACAGTCAGCGTGTACTGCTGGGATCAGTAGTACTTCCGTCCGTCACCAGTGTATAACATACTATATAGCATTGTCTTATTGCCACTGTACTGCCAGTCAGTGTGCGTGTACTGCTGGGATCAGTACAACCATAATGAAGAAATCCAGTGAAAGAGGGAGGGGCAAGGGAAGAGGTGTTTCCCCTGACGGTTCACGTAGAGGCCGCAGTGGAGCACCTAAGAAAACCCACTCAATACCACCCATGTGTGCCAGACAAACAACCCTCACTAATCCACAAGAGCAGGACCGGATAGTTAATTGGTTGACCTCTCAAGCGTCCAGCAGCGGGTTAAGCAGCAGCAGCACCAGCACATCCTTGTCACGCACAAGGTCCTCTGCCAGTTACAAGTAGAGATGAGCGTAATGATGTAATTACGATTTCGCGAAATTTCGTGTAATTAGTGTAATTACGATTATGGCCGTAAGTACATAATCGTAATGAAGAAGGATTTCGCGAAATTTCGCGTAAGCGTAATTTTTCACGTAATTTTCACATTACAGTGGGTATTACGAAATTAATGCGTATGGCCATGCTCCCAAGCGGAAAAGTTGACGCATGGATCAATGTTAGGTAGCCGCCGACTTTAAGGGTTAATAGCAAAGCCCCCTTAAATGCTAAGAGCCTCAAATTTGGAGAATATATTAAGGCGATCAGGAGGAATAAGAGGAAAACATTTTTTTTCAAAAAGACCTTATAGTTTTTGAGAAAATCGATGTTAAAGTTTCAAAGTAAAAATGTATACATTTAAAAACCCGCCGACTTTAAAGGTTAATAGCAAAGCCTGCTTAAAGTTTAGGAACACCAAATTCCTAGGGTATATTAAGGGGATCAGTGGGAATAAGAGGAACATTTTTTTTTTCAAAAAGACCTTATAGTTTTTGAGAAAATCGATTTTTAAGTTTAAAGGGCAAAAATGTCTTTTAAATGCGGAAAATGTCAGGTTTTTTTGCACAGGTAACAATAGTGTATTATTTTCATAGATTCCCCCAAGTGGGAAGAGTTTTACTTACTTCGTTCTGAGTGTGGGAAATATAAAAAAAAAATGACGTGGGGTCCCCCCTCCCAGACCTCTTTAACCCCTTGTCCCCCATGCAGGCTGGGATAGCCAGAATGCGGAGCACCGGCCGCGTGGGGCTCCGCACCCTGACTATACCAGCCCGCATGGTCCATGGATTGGGGGGTCTCGGAAGGGGAGGGGCAGCCAAGCTTTCCCCTCCCCCTCCGAGCCCTTGTCCAATCCAAGAACAAGAGGCTCTTCTCCACCTCCGATGGGCGGTGGAGGTGGAGGCCGCGATTTCCTGGGGGGGGGGGGGGTTCATGGTGGAATCTGGGAGTCCCCTTTAAAAAGGGGTCCCCCAGATGCCCACCCCCCCTCCCAGGAGAAATGAGTATAGAGGTACTTGTACCCCTTACCCATTTCTTTTAAGAGTTAAAAGTAAATAAACACACAAGCACTTAGAAAAAGTATTTTAATTGAACAAAAAACATAACCACGAAAAAAGTCCTTTAATATTCTTAATTAACCAATAATACTTACATGTCCCTTTAAATAAATGATCCCTCGCAATATCCTCGGAAATGTTCTATCAGTTACAATGTAACAAAGTTATTACAATGTAACAACTTTGTTACATTGTAACTACGCCGCACCCGACGTCACTCGCCGCTGGCCCCCGCTGTCCACCCCGCCCACATCTGTCACTCACATGTCACCCACATGTGGGTGAAATGTGGGTGACATGTGGGAGAGGCGGGGAGGGCAGCGGAGCCGGCGGAACTTAGCGTCCTGCACGGAGTCCGGACCCGACAGAGCTCTGAGTTATATAGCTCAGAGCTCTCTAAGCATCTTTGTATTTGGGCTCCAGGAGCCCCATTGGTCCTTAGCAGACCAATGGGGTTCCTTCAAATCAGAAGGAACCCCATTGGTCTGCTAAGGACCAATGGGGCTCCTTGGAGCCCAAATACAAAGATGCTTAGAGAGCTCTGAGCTATATAGCTCAGAGCTCTGTCTGGTCCGTGCAGCACGGACGCGTATGCGGCGGCTGAGCGGCGAGTGGCGTCGGGTGCGGCGTAGTTACAATGTAACAAAGTTGTTACATTGTAATAACTTTGTTACATTGTAACTGATAGAACATTTCCGAGGATATTGCGAGGGATCATTTATTTAAAGGGACAGGTAAATATTATTGGTTAATTAAGAATATTAAAGGACTTTTTTCGTGGTTATGTTTTTTGTTCAATTAAAATACTTTTTCTAAGTGTTTGTGTGTTTACTTACTTTTAACTCTTAAAGGAAATGGGTAAGGGGTACAAGTACCTCTATACTCATTTCTCCTGGGAGGGGGGGTGGGCATCTGGGGGACCCCTTTTTAAAGGGGACTCCCAGATTCCACCATGAACCCCCCCCCCCCCCAGGAAATCGCGGCCTCCACCTCCACCGCCCATCGGAGGTGGAGAAGAGCCCCTTGTCTTTGGATTGGACAAGGGCTCGGAGGGGGAGGGGAAAGCTTGGCTGCCCCTCCCCTTCCGAGACCCCCCAATCCATGGACCATGCGGGCTGGTATAGTCAGGGTGCGGAGCCCCACGCGGCCGGTGCTCCGCATTCTGGCTATCCCAGCCTGCATGGGGGACAAGGGGTTAAAGAGGTCTGGGAGGGGGGACCCCACATCGTTTTTTTTTTATATTTCCCACACTCAGAACGAAGTAAGTAAAACTCTTCCCACTTGGGGGAATCTATGAAAATAATACACTATTGTTATCTGTGCAAAAAAACCTGACATTTTCCGCATTTAAAAGACATTTTTGCCCTTGAAACTTAAAAATCGATTTTCTCAAAAACTATAAGGTCTTTTTGAAAAAAAAAATTTTCCTCTTATTCCCACCGATCCCCTTAATATACCCTAGGAATTTGGTGTTCCTAAACTTTAAGCAGGCTTTGCTATTAACCGTTAAAGTTGGCGGGTTTTTAAATGTATACATTTTTACTTTGAAATTTTAACATCGATTTTCTCAAAAACTGTAAGGTCTTTTTGAAAAAAAAAAATTCCTCTTATTCCTCCTGATCTCCTTAATATATTCTCCAAATTTGAGGCTCTTAGCATTTAAGGGGGCTTTGCTATTAAAGTCGGCGGCTTTTTTATATTATACGGAGCATTACGGTTTAACGCGAAATTACGGTAGCGTTTAATGCGAAATTACGGCATGAACGAAACGCGAAATTACGCGTTGAAAATTACGCTTACGGTATTTTCAATTACGATTTTAATGGCAATTACGCTACCGTAATTTTGCATCGTAATCGCAAATTTTGCATGCGTAATTATAGTAATGCGAAATTACGAAAATTTCGGCTCAACTCTAGTTACAAGGTGCCAGTGGGCACAAAGGTGACACAACCAGCAGCTACACCATGCACACAATGGCCAAATAACCAGTCCGAACAATTATTTCCGGACACAATGGGCTCTTCGGAGGAGCTATTCCCACTCCTACCCCCACAAACAATGGAACAGCCAGCAATGTTGTGCCCGGATTCACAACCATTGTGCGAGGAAACTGCACCACTCATTGAAATGCAAGGCGAGGACGAAGACACCCGAATCCCTGAGCAATGTGCACAGGAATTGGAATTGCAGGAGTTCCACCAAGAACATCTTGAAGACATGGGAGCGAGGTGCGCAGAGGGTGTTCTGGGGAGCACTAGTCCACTGCACACAGACACAGTCACAGATGAGGAGATGGAAGAGGAGGTTTTGGACGATGTGGACACAGACCCGGATTATCGAGTAGAACCTCACCGTCGGGATAGCAGCAGTACAGATGAGTCTGCTGCAGAACCCACTGCTGCAAGAGTTTGCCGTGTGCCACAAAGTAGGCGGGGTATTTCGGACACAACAGGCGTAGCCGTATAAGTGAGACGCCAAAGAGGCACGAAGCAAACTCGCCAGCAAAGCAGGAGCTCAAAAGTCTGGGCTTTCTTTGAAGACTGCAGGGTGGATGTTACCATGGTGGTTTGCAAGGTGTGCAGGACCCGACTGAGCAGGGGGAAAAATGTTAACAACCTCTCCACCACCAGCATGCGCCGCCACATTGTAGCCAAACATAGCACTCTGTGGTCAAACACGCAAGGCCAGGGTAGCGGCTCGCTTCCAGCCCCCAGCAACACTGCCTCCGTTGTCACCAGACCCTCCTCAGCAGCAGCCCAGCCATTACGTGGTGCACAAACATCCATAGTAGACGACGATGTCAGTTTCCGCAACAGTCCTCTTGACGTTTCCCAGTCTTCAACCACCACCACAACAACAACCAACTGTCCTTCAGTGTGCGATCCTACGGTTCAGTTGTCTGTCCCGGAGATGTTTGAGCGCAAGAGAAAATTGCCAGCAAATGACCCCCGGGCCGTGGCACTAACAGCCAGCATAGCCAAGTTTGTGGCCTGCGAAATGCTGCCATATCGCGTGGTGGAGACAAACAGCTTCAAGCGCATGATGGCGCTTGCCATCCCACGTTACGTGGTTCCCAGCCGATACTATTTTGCGCGGTCTGCAGTGCCAGCGTTACATGAGCACGTGGTTAGCAAAATAACCAGAAGCTTGAAAAATGCCATTGCCTGCAAGGTTCACCTCACCACAGACACCTGGACGAGTGCCTTTGGACAGGGTCGATACATCTCCCTGACGGCGCACTGGGTGAACCTTGTGGAGCCTGGCAGTGACTCCTCCTCACTGGCTACGGCGCGGGTGTTGCCCACGCCGCAAACTGCTGGACCGACGTCCCTCAGAGGCACCAATCTCGACTCTGACTCCTTCTCCTCCACCGCCTCTCAAAGCTGTACCTCATCCGGCATCGGTAACCCAGCAATAGGGTCGTCGTGGAAGCAGTGCAGCACAGCTGTTGCCATGCGTCAGCAAGCCTTACTGAAGCTGATCTGCCTTGGAGATAAGCAGCACACAGGTGAAGAAATTTGAAAGGGAATCAAGGAACAGACCGATTTGTGGCTTGCACCGCTGGACCTGAAACCAGGCATGGTTGTGTGTGACAATGGGAGCAATCTCATTCGCGCTTTAAAGTTGGCTAAGCTGAGACACATCCCTTGCCTGGCCCACGTTATGAACCTAGTTGTTCAACGGTTCCTGAGGACATACCCAGGCGTGGCAGATCTTCTGCTGAAGGTGCGACGAGTGGCCAAATATTTCCGAAAGTCCAGTACCGCTTCGGAGGGACTCACCAAGATGCAGGAGCAGTTCAATCTACCGAACCATCGCTTGGTGTGTGACGTACCCACGTGCTGGAATTCGACGCTGCACATGCTAGCACGCTTTTGCGAGCAGAAGAGTGCAGTGGTCCAGTACATGATGGCGCAGTACCGAGGCGCATCCGGGCAGCTACCAAGCTTCTGTGGATCTGATTGGGCCACCATGTTGGACCTCTGCCAAGTCCTCCAAAATTTTGAGCAATCCACGTTGCTTGTGAGCGGTGAAAACTTTTCAGTCAGCATTACGATACCACTGCTGTATTTACTGAAGAGATCAATGTTGCAGATCAAGTAAGCCACAGTCAGGATGCAAGTGGGGGAATCTCAAGAGGACAATGATCAGCGTGATGATGATACCAACATCAGACAATCTGCCTCAGGAAACGCTGGTCCTCCCAGCTATGCTGATGAAGAGGACGAGGAACAGCTGGAGTTGGAGCAGGACTTGGATGCCCCCACTGCCGAGGGACAGAGCGGTGCACATTGGACTTCCACGATTCAGCGGGAATGGACAGCAGAAGAAGACGAGGAAGAAGGTGGGCGACGGCGTGATGCTGGTGATGATGATGAGGGTGCGTCAAGCTCAGAAGAACATGATGAGGATTCTGTTAGGACTGTGGCAGACATTGCTCAATTCATGCTAGACTGCATTGAACGCGACCCGCACGTTGTTCGAATTCTGGACGACGTGGATTACTGTGTTTATACCCTTCTGGATCCACGGTACAAAGACAATGTTCCAAAACTCATTGGAGAAAGTGTCAGACAGGTCAAAATTGAAGAATACCAGCAGGCCCTTGTGGAGACATTAGAGAGGAGATTGACATCCTCCTCCTCCTCTAGCCAGTTCCACACCGACAGACTGACTTCCGCTAACCCAGGACGAGGAGGGGAACAAAGAACGCAAGCTGCAGGTAGTGCCCACAAGGGAATGGTATCGGCAGTGTCCTTGGAGTGGCAAAATTTTATGACACCCATGCAGCAGCCCACAGAACAGCAATCGCCCAGTTCCACCTCCAACACCGATCGCCTGCAGAAGATGGTCAAGGACTACATGTCAGATGGCGTAGCCGTGTTGAACAATCCATCTGCACCCTTCAATAATTGGGTCTCTAAGCTACACATCTGGCACGAACTGGCAATGTACGCAATAGAGGTGCTGGCTTGTCCTGCAGCCAGCGTTATGTCCGAACGCTGTTTCAGTGCTGCCGGAGGCATCATTACAGATCGGCGTATCCGCCTCTCCACAGCAAATGCAGACCGGCTGACACAAATTAAAATGAATCAATCGTGGATTGGAAACGACTACGCAACACTCCCCGAGTCCGACCCCGACCAAGGACCATGAACATCTGTGATGGCTTAGCGTTGCCACTTTCCGTAATATCCCATTTCTATTTATTAATCACTGCATGGCGACAAAACTCATTGCTTTGCTTTGAAAATAATACAAGATTGTTGTTACCTGTGCCAAAAAAAAAACGGACATTTTCCGCATTTAAAAGACAATTTCCCTTTGAAACTTAAAAATCATTTTTCTCAAAAACTATAAGGTCCTTTCGGAAAAAAATAGTTTCCTCTTATACCCCCCCCCCCCCTGTCCACATACCCTGAAAATTTGGTCTATGTTACATGTAAGGAGGCTTTGCAAAGCAGGAAAGTTTGGGTCCCCAATGACTTCCATTATGTTCGGTGTTCGGCACGAACGTACCGAACATCGGGACACCGTTCGGCCGAACGTTCTCGAACCCGAACATCTGGATGTTCGCCCATCACTACTGGTGGCACTAGTCTCGCTGGTGCTGGAGGCCTGGCTGGAAAAGGTGGCTTCCCCCGCCATCATTTCCACCACAGCCTGCACCTGACTCTCCCCAATGGGCCGTGGGCGATGACCCGTCTCAAAGATGGGCGCAACACGCTGCTGTTGCGCCTCTGCTCCCACCTCCCTGTGGTCAGTGGCTGGCGGCGCACCAGTCCCAGACCTGCTGCTGCTGGCAGTGGCTCCTGCAATGGCGCTTCCTCGCCTGGTGGTGCCTCGCCCTCTACCTCTGCCAGTTATTGTGCACTATACAAATACAGTAAAAAAAAAATAAGTAGAAGAGGGCGGGAAAGGGTGTAAACTTTAATAAAGTCTGTGTTGGTGGTGACTTGGTGGTGGCTAGTAGTACAGTAGTAGACACTAGTAGTATGCACGCACGCAGGTAACTAAGAAACACCTAGCGCACTACGCTACAAGTAAGTCGTGCGGCAGACAGCCGGTGACAATTAAAAACGGTCACACACGGTCAGACGCAATCAATCAATAGGCTCGGGCAGGTGAGGTGACAGACAGTCACAGGTCACTCACAACGGATGCTGGTGTGGTGGCCTGTATGTGTTGTAACTCTTATTTATTACACACACTACAGATGATAATAAAATCACACAGTAAAATTGAAAAAAAAATTAGTGAACGGGCACTAGACTAGTAGACTAGTAGTATAGTAGTAGACACTAGAAGTATGCACACACGCAGGTAACTAAGAAACACCTACCGTAATAGGCTACAAGTAAGTCGTGCGGCAGACAATCGGTGACAATTAAAAACGGTCACACATGGTCAGACGCAATCAATCAATAGGCTCGGGCAGGTGAGGTGACAGTCACAGGTCAGGTCACTCACAATGGATACTGGTGGTGACCTGTCACAGTCAGTAACTAACTAACACAGTACTGAAACTAATAAAGTAACAGACTACAGCAGTAATAATTAACTAAACTAGTACTACTAGTACACAACTAACTAGAATCCCTAACCTACCTAAGCTAGTAGTAGGCTAAGGCTACCTAGGCTAGCAGGCCTAGCCTGCTTACAGACTAACACTAGCCTAGCACAGTATACACTATACACTAGCTGACTAAAAACAATCAAAATACTAGCTAACTATATAAGACAACAATAAATGTGTTTAGGAGGTGTTTAGGAAGCAAAAAGCTAGGTTTAGCAGTGAAAAGCACTTGCTCAGACACAGCACAGCACTGGAGAATCTCTCAGCAGTGGTGCTCAGCAGAGCTCGAATATTCGAGTAGCTCGAATATTCGAGCTCTTTTTCAGCTATTCGAGCTCGGTATTCGAGCTCCGAATAGCTGCAGCTATTCGAATGGGCTATTCGCGTACACTCGAATAGCCCATTCACTATTCGAGCTATTCGAGCAAACGGCGCTATTCGAGCTCGGTACCGAGCTCGAATAGCGTCATAGCCCAGATTGATGTCCTTAGAGCCAATCAGAGGGCTCCCAAGCCCTCTGACGGCAGCCAATCACAGAGGGGGACCCTGGCCAGCCCCTACCCTATAAATAGCGGCCGCCATGTTACGTTTCTCCGTCCTTGCCTGAGACTTGCATAGAGAGAGAGTTGCTCCTTTGTGCTTTGGCTTAGCAGGAGCTTTATTGTGGTCATTTACCTAGCGTTTTTGCTCACATACACCTCCTATACACACCTATATTGTTGTTAGTTAGTTAGACATTGTATTTTAGTTAGTAGCTTTTGTGTTACATAGAGACAGGCCAGCTGCTGCAGGCTTACAGCTTTAGGCCTCAGGGCCTGCCTGTGTGGGCAGCTGTCCTCCTGTCCTCTGTTTATTTCTCTCTATTCTATACCAGTATTTCTGCTGTCCTTTACTACTGATTGTATTAGTATTGTAGTTATATACTGTAACTGTACTAGGACACTCACTGTCACTGTTCATAGGCTACTAGCTGCTCCTGCGTGTGTGCACTCACTGTCTGTGTACACACTACACACACTCTATTTCCAAGTTCTGATAACTGATTGATTATTGTAATTGAATATTGTAATTAGTTAGTTGTACTCACTGTTACTACTTACTGTACTAGGAGTCTCGGACACTCAGTCACTGTTCATAGGCTACTAGCTCCTGCGTGTGTGCACTCACTGTCTGTGTACACACTACACACACTCTATTTCCTTCTGATAACTGATTGATTATTGTAATTAGTTAGTTGTACTTACTGTTACTACTTACTGTACTAGGAGTCTAGGACACTCAGTCACTGTTCATAGGCTACTAGCTCCTGCGTGTGTGCACTCACTGTCTGTGTACACACTACACACACTCTATTTCCTTCTGATAACTGATTGATTATTGTAATTAGTTAGTTGTACTTACTGTTACTACTTACTGTACTAGGAGTCTAGGACACTCAGTCACTGTTCATAGGCTACTAGCTCCTGCGTGTGTGCACTCACTGTCTGTGTACACACTACACACACTCTATTTCCTTCTGATAACTGATTGATTATTGTAATTAGTTAGTTGTACTTACTGTTACTACTTACTGTACTAGGAGTCTAGGACACTCAGTCACTGTTCATAGGCTACTAGCTCCTGCGTGTGTGCACTCACTGTCTGTGTACACACTACACACACTCTATTTCCTTCTGATAACTGATTGATTATTGTAATTAGTTAGTTGTACTTACTGTTACTACTTACTGTACTAGGAGTCTAGGACACTCAGTCACTGTTCATAGGCTACTAGCTCCTGCGTGTGTGCACTCACTGTCTGTGTACACACTACACACACTCTATTTCCTTCTGATAACTAATTGATTATTGTAATTAGTTAGTTGTACTTACTGTTACTACTTACTGTACTAGGAGTCTAGGACACTCAGTCACTGTTCATAGGCTACTTGCTCCTGCGTGTGTGCACTCACTGTCTGTGTACACACTACACACACTCTATTTCCTTCTGATAACTGATTGATTATTGTAATTAGTTAGTTGTACTTACTGTTACTACTTACTGTACTAGGAGTCTAGGACACTCAGTCACTGTTCATAGGCTACTAGCTCCTGCGTGTGTGCACTCACTGTCTGTGTACACACTACACACACTCTATTTCCTTCTGATAACTGATTGATTATTGTAATTAGTTAGTTGTACTTACTGTTACTACTTACTGTACTAGGAGTCTAGGACACTCAGTCACTGTTCATAGGCTACTAGCTCCTGCGTGTGTGCACTCACTGTCTGTGTACACACTACACACACTCTATTTCCTTCTGATAACTGATTGATTATTGTAATTAGTTAGTTGTACTTACTGTTACTACTTACTGTACTAGGAGTCTAGGACACTCAGTCACTGTTCATAGGCTACTAGCTCCTGTGTGTGTGCACTCACTGTCTGTGTACACACTACACACACTCTATTTCCTTCTGATAACTGATTGATTATTGTAATTAGTTAGTTGTACTTACTGTTACCACTTACTGTACTAGGAGTCTAGGACACTCAGTCACTGTTCATAGGCTACTAGCTCCTGCGTGTGTGCACTCACTGTCTGTGTACACACTACACACACTCTATTTCCTTCTGATAACTGATTGATTATTGTAATTAGTTAGTTGTACTTACTGTTACTACTTACTGTACTAGGAGTCTAGGACACTCAGTCACTGTTCATAGGCTACTAGCTCCTGCGTGTGTGCACTCACTGTCTGTGTACACACTACACACACTCTATTTCCTTCTGATAACTGATTGATTATTGTAATTAGTTAGTTGTACTTACTGTTACTACTTACTGTACTAGGAGTCTAGGACACTCAGTCACTGTTCATAGGCTACTAGCTCCTGCGTGTGTGCACTCACTGTCTGTGTACACACTACACACACTCTATTTCCTTCTGATAACTGATTGATTATTGTAATTAGTTAGTTGTACTTACTGTTACTACTTACTGTACTAGGAGCCTAGGACACTCAGTCACTGTTCATAGGCTACTAGCTCCTGCGTGTGTGCACTCACTGTCTGTGTACACACTACACACACTCTATTTCCTTCTGATAACTGATTGATTATTGTAATTAGTTAGTTGTACTTACTGACTGTTACTACTTACTTACTTACTGTACTAGGGACACTCACTCAGTCACTGTTCATAGGCTAGCTCCTGCGCGTGTTTGCGCGTGCGTGCACTCACTGTCTGTAGTGTACACACACTAAATTTACTTGTGATTACTACTGATTATTGTAAGTTGTAACTGCTAGTTGTACTTACTTACTGTACTAGGGACACTCACTCAGTCACCTCACCCACCAACCCACTCCATTACAGTACCCCACTTTTCACCCGCCCTTTTAAAAAACTTTTGTCTATACGCCCAAAACATCGAAGATGTCTGGAAGTGGCAGCCAGCGCGGTTTGGGCAAGGGGAAGGGCAGCAAGGGAATCAGGAGGAGAGGGAGCAGCATTGTGGCAAGCCGCGGGCGCGCCACCATGCACAGTTCCGCAGCAGCAGCAGCGTCAGTGGCTAACATTCCTCCCATAGCCACTGGCCGTGGACGCCTTGGGCGCCGCCCAGCAGGAGCATCTGCAACTCACGCTGCAGAGACACAGCAGCAGCAGCGTGTAGCACCTGCTCCGATTTTCCTTGAGGAGGAGATGCTGATGGGCACTTTGGGGGATGAGGGATTGGACAGCAAGACTGTGGCGACAGTCAAGCAGCCCATCCATGCATCAGGAGAGGAGTTTGGGGGGTCCTCATCCCAGCAGGACATGTTTCAGGAGGGGGAGGATGTTGATGACCCAGTGACAGACAGAGACTGGGTGCCACCACCTCCAGGGGATGTCGTCCTCAGCAGCTCTGAGGAGGAGGAGGAGGAGGATGCTCTTGTGGGCCTTGCAAGGAGGCACATCATTGCAAGCATTGGCAGCAGCAGTAGGCAGGTCCCACAGCCTGCTGGTGTCTCAGGCTCAGCAGCAGCAGCAGCAGCAGCATCTGCCAGTACCACCACCAGCCGCACCCAAGCCCCCCAAGCCCCCCCCCAAACCACCACAGGGAGACAGGCAGCAGCGCTTCCATGCCGTAGGGGGATGTTTCTGTCACCAATCTGGCGCTTTTTCACCATGCCCACAGTGTACAGCAAGTACGCCACTTGCAACCACTGTCAGCGGAAGTTGAGCAGAGGTGCAGACCCCTTAAAGTTCTGCACCAGCTCGCTCATCAACCACCTCGCTGCGAAACATTTCCACCAGCATCAGGAGTTCAAGAGGCTGAAGGCATCTGGTGCTGGCAGTGGCACCACACCCATCACTGCACAGCCTTCAGCAGCAGCAGCAACAGCAGCCACCCGCCCTCCTGCTCCTCCAGCAGCACCAGCAGGAGTGCGGAAACGCACTGCTCCTCCCCCCTCTGCAACTCCTGCCGCCGACACTGAGGCCTGTTCTGGCAGCCAGTCCTCAGTGGCCTCCTCCGCTGTGTCTGCTGATTCCCGTGCCAGCAAAAGGCCACGCCAGAGCCTTTTGAGCGAGTCCTTCCAGGGGGTGGTTAGGGCTCTGCCTCCCAGCAGCCGTCGCGTGCGGCAGCTGAACGGCTTGCTGGCACGGGCCATGTGCTCCCAACTCCTGCCGTACACGCTCGTGCAGGAGGGGAGCGACATTCGTGCGCTGCTTGCTTGCGCAGCCCCAGACTGGCAGCTCCCCAGCAGACACTTTTTCTCCCGCAAGGCCATTCCTGCACTGCACCGCTTTGTGATGGCCAATGTGGAGCGAGGGCTGGAGCACGTGGTTGGTGAAAGGGTCCACGTCACCATGGACTCCTGGAGCAGCCGCTTCGGGACAGGCCGCTAACTGTCCTTCACTGTCCACTGGGTCAGCTTGGTGGAAGGGGGTGAGGATGGGAGAGCAGCAGCGGGCACAGCAGCAGCAGCAACACAGTGGGTGGTGCCACCCCGCAGGGTCAGGGGAACTGCAGCAGGTTCCTCCGATCCTCTGCCATCCTCCGGCACACCTGGCCAAACCCCCCGCCTCAGCAGCAGCGTGAAGGCCCGCCACTGCCAAGCGCTGCTGCACTTGGTCAGCCTTGGGAAGACCAAGCTGACGGCAACCCATGTGTTGGCCAAACTCCAGGAGCAGGAGAGGATTTGGCTGACCCCCAGAGGCCTCAGAGTCGGAGAGGTGGTGGCCGACAATGGGGCCAATCTGGTTGCCGCAATAGACAGGGGAAACCTGACCCACATCCCCTGTCTTGCCCACGTGCTGAACCTGGTGGTGCAGAAGTTCTTGCGCACCTACCAGGGGATGGGCGAACTGCTGGAAATGGCAAGGAACGTTGTGCGTCACTTCCGGCGCTCGGCTGCAGCCTGTGCGAGCCTGGAAGACGTGCAAAAGGAGCTGGATCTGCCACGCCATCGGCTGATCCTTGACGTTCCGACTCGCTGGAACTCCACCCTGGCGATGTTGGAGCGTCTGGTTGAACAGAAGCGCGCTGTCAAACAGTACCTTGCCCTGGCCACTGTTTCCGCCGCTCAGAGAAGGGACAAGACCAGCAACATCCCGTCCATCGTCCCCGATGATGACTGGAGGCACATGCAGCAGGTGTGCTTAGTGCTGGCTCCCTTTCTGCAGGCCACTAACATGGTGAGCAGGGACCATGCTACGGTCTGCGAGTGGGTGCCCCTGGTTTGTCTGCTGAACAGGGCCCTCGATGCTTTGCTGGAACAGGGAGCGGCAGCCTTGGACCAGCAGGAGCGGCAAGCAGCTGCACAGTCCACCTCTGAGGGGGAGGAGGAGGAGGACTTGGTGGAGGTCCCTGACCTTGCTGCTGATGAGGGGGATCAGCACAGTGCAGCTGAGTTGGTGCGGGGGTGGAGAGAGGATGAGGCTGACGAGGCAGAGGAGGAGGATGAGGACAGCAGCACTGCCGTCGATGTGCCAGCAGACGTGGCCCGCCTCTTCCCAATGGCAGCGCACATGCTGACGTGCCTGCGCAGAGACCCCAGGGTGATCCAGATGAAGCAGAGGGAGGACATCTGGATCAGCATGATGTTGGACCCACGCCTCAAGGGGAAGTTGAGCCAGTTCCTGCCGCCTGCAGGAGGAGACCCAGCGCAACAAATAAGGAGCTTGCAGCAGGCCCTTGTTGAGCGCTTGGAGGAAGCCTTCCCCCAGCCTTCCACCCCCACTGTCCAGCAGCCAGCACAGAGGCAGCAGCAGGTGCCTGCATCCAGCAGCAAGCGCCCCACAGACCTGCTGTCTCTCAGCCACGAGCTCTACAGGACTGTAGAGGCTCCGGCAGCAGTGACTAGAGAGGAGGTGCATGCAGCAGCATCCTCCACCGGTCACAGCCAGCGCCTGACCCGCATGGTGGCTGACTACATGGGGTCCTACAGCGGGCTTGACAGCGATGCCCCTGTTGATCCCATGGAGTATTGGGTCAAGCACCTGGAGATCTGGAGCGAGCTGGCGCAGTAGACCCTGGAAGTGCTGTCCTGCCCCCCTTCCAGCGTGCTGTCCGAGCGCTGCTTCAGTGCAGCTGGTGGTGTGGTCACCGAGAAACGCTCACGTCTGTCTCACAAGTCTGTGGACAGACTGACGTTTCTCAAGATGAACCAGGCGTGGGTGGAAGGCGAGTTCCTGGCTCCTGTTGTCGGCGAGAGGGGGACATGAACTGGCTAAGAACCATCGTTAATGTGCCTTACCACCCTTTACCACCTCCTGGCTCCTGCTCACTAAGCCAGCCTGGTTCACTTTGACTATTACGTCGCCTGCAGCCACACATTTTACACCTACAGTGGGCTGCTGTGTACTGCCCTTCTGCTGTCTGTCTGTGTTTCCCACTGCCAGGGTACACAGATTTACCTACTGCTGCCACTCTGCCACCAGCTATTACGTCAAAAAATAGCTATATATCTGTGTAATTTGTTTTACAAACAAAACCAAAAAACCATTAAAAAAAAAAAAAGGTTTAATTTTTCTGAGGTGCCCGGGTTGAAAACTGTGTTGTCCCAGTTGTGTATTGGACACGATGTGGGCTGCACGACCGCTGTCTGGGACCTCCTGTTGTGTTCATTTACGGCCTGGTATCACCGCTAGGTACCAGGGCTATTATGTCATGCTGCCTGCCTGCTGCCACACTCACACTACTCCTCCATTCCTCCTGCTGCTGCTGTCTGTCTGTGTTTCCCAACGCCAGGGTACACAGATTTACCTTCTGCTGCCACTCTGCCACCAGCTATTACGTCAAACAATAGCTGCTCACATTACTCCTCCATTCCTCCTGCTGCTGCTGCTGCTGTCTGTCTGTCTGTGTTTCCCAACGCCAGGGTACACAGATTTACCTTCTGCTGCCACTCTGCCACCAGCTATTACGTCAAAAAATAGCTATATCTGTGTAATTGGTTGTAAAACCAAAACTACAAAACCATAAAAAAAAAAAAAAGGTTTAATTTTTCTGAGGTGCCCGGGTTGAAAACTGTGTTGTCCCAGTTGTGTATTGGACACAATGTGGGCTGCACGACCGCTGTCTGGGACCTCCTGCCTGCTGTGTTTATTTACAGCCCTGGTATCACCGCTAGGTACCAGGGCTATTATGTCACGCTGCCTGCCTGCTGCCACACTCACACTACTCCTCCATTCCTCCTGCTGATGCTGCTGTCTGTCCGTGTTTCCCAACGCCAGGGTACACAGATTTACCTTCTGCTGCCACTCTGCCACCAGCTATTACGTCAAACAATAGCTGCTCACATTACTCCTCCATTCCTCCTGCTGCTGCTGCTGCTGTCTGTCTGTCTGTGTTTCCCAACGCCAGGGTACACAGATTTACCTTCTGCTGCCACTCTGCCACCAGCTATTACGTCAAAAAATAGCTATATCTGTGTAATTGGTTGTAAAACCAAAACTACAAAACCATAAAAAAAAAAGGTTTAATTTTTCTGAGGTGCCCGGGTTGAAAACTGTGTTGTCCCAGTTGTGTATTGGACACAATGTGGGCTGCACGACCGCTGTCTGGGACCTCCTGCCTGCTGTGTTTATTTACAGCCCTGGTATCACCGCTAGGTACCAGGGCTATTATGTCACGCTGCCTGCCTCATTGACTGCCTGCTGCCACCTCCTCCTGCCGCTGAATTTACCTCCTGCTGTCTGTGTGTTTCCACTGCCAGGGAGCACATACAATGGCGCTTCAAACATGCGTGCGCCACCAGCTATTTGTTACGCTCAAAAATAGCTGCATTTCTTTAAAAAAAAAATTTGAAAAGAGAAATAAGTGAAGAAGAAGACGATATAGAAGAAGATGAAGAAGATGAAGAAGAAGAAGATGAAGAAGAAGAAGAAGAAGAAGATGAAGAAGAAGAAGAAGAAGAAGAAGAAGAAGGAGAAGAAGATGAAGATGAAGAAGAAGAAGATGAAGAAGAAGAAGAAGATGAAGAAGATGATGAAGATGAAGATGAAGAAGAAGAAGATGAAGAAGAAGAAGATGAAGAAGAAGAAGATGAAGAAGAAGAAGATGAAGATGATGAAGAAGAAGAAGATGAAGAAGAAGATGAAGATGATGAAGAAGAAGAAGATGAAGAAGATGAAGAAGATGAAGATGAAGAAGATGAAGAAGAAGAAGAAGATGATGAAGAAGAAGAAGAAGAAGATGAAGAAGAAGATGAAGAAGAAGAAGAAGAAGAAGATGAAGAAGATGAAGATGAAGAAGATGAAGAAGATGAAGAAGAAGAAGATGAAGATGATGAAGAAGAAGAAGATGAAGAAGAAGATGAAGATGATGAAGATGAAGAAGATGAAGAAGATGAAGAAGATGAAGATGATGAAGATGATGAAGAAGATGAAGAAGAAGAAGAAGATGAAGAAGTTGAAGATGAAGTAGATGTAGAAGAAGAAGAAGAAGAAGAAGATGAAGAAGATGAAGAAGATGAAGAAGAAGATGAAGAAGATGAAGAAGAAGATGAAGAAGAAGATGAAGAAGATGAAGAAAAAGAAGATGAAGAAGAAGAAGATGATGATGAAGAAGATGAAGAAGAAGAAGAAGAAGAAGACAATATAAAAGAAGAAGATATAGAAGAAGATATAGAAGAAGAAGATATAGAAGTAGAAGATATAGAAGAAGAAGAAGAAGAAGAAGATATAGAAGATAAAGAAGAAGAAGAAGAAGTATATACAGTACTGAACAAATTTCTGGACACAACTTCTCTTTTCAACTTTTTTTTTTTAAAGGAACATCCCCACATAATCACTTGCTGTTGTTACTTGGAAAAAAAGAGGTTTCTTGCATCATTCACCCTCAAAACAAGTGTTGGAAGCTATTTAAGGCCATTTCGAATAGTCAGCTCGAATAATGAGCTCGAATACCGACTCGAATAGTGAGCTCGAATTCCGAGGTCGAATCGAATAGTAAAAATTATTCGACTCGAATATTCGACTGATCTCGAATAATTTACTATTCGAATTCGACCTAACTCGAATTTTGAAAAGGGGTATTTGAGCACCACTATCTCTCAGTACCAGCAGCAGTCACACAAGTGCGTGGCTCCGCAAGATGGCCGCCGCCTTATATACAGGAGGGGAGGGCCAGGCTCCCCTCCTCTGATTGGTTGCTAGGGTTGCCAGCTCCTCGGCAGGAGGACTTCTGATTGGCCCAATCACATCATCCCCGAATCCCGAAGCCGAAACCGAACCCACAGCTCCATCCGGCCGAATTCCAGCGCACACATTCGGCAGGCTTCGTATTCGGAATCACAGCATTCGGGTTCGGGTTCGCATGCGGCAAACCTAAAAAACACCCGAATTTTTCGGGGAAACTTCGCATTCGGGGTCCTGCTGAGCAACCCTACTTAGCTAAAGGGTTCATTCGCCCTTCCGGGTCACCTGCTGGAGCAGGTTTCTTTTTTGTAAAGAAAAAAGACGGAGGCCTTCGGCCATGCATTGATTATCGGGGTCTGAATAAAATCACAGTAAAAAAAATCGCTCTCCATTACCTTTGATAGACGATTTATTTACTCAGGTCACCAATGCTAAGATTTTCTCAAAATTGGATTTGCAGGGTGCATACAACCTGGTACGGATCAGAGAGGGCGATGAGTGGAAGACGGCCTTTAACACACCCGATGGGCATTACGAGTACCTGGTGATGCCCTTCGGGTTGTGTAACTCTCCGGCCGTCTTTCAGGAACTCATTAATGAGGTGTTAAGGGAAGTTTTGGGTAAATGTTGTCCTGGTATATCTAGATGATATACTAATCTTCTCAGCTAACCTCTCAGAGCACAGGGCTCATGTCAGATTTGTGTTGCACAAGCTAAGACAAAACATGCTTTATGCTAAGTTGGAGAAATGCATTTTTGAGGTAACATCTGTCACCTTTCTGGGGTATATAATTTCTACCTCGGGCCTTTCTATGGACCCTGCCAAAGTCTCTGCTGTCCTGGAGTGGCCTCAGCCAGTGGGACTGAAGGCTCTCCAGAGATTCTTAGGGTTCACAAATTACTATAGAAGGTTCATAAAGGGGTACTCCACAGTCATTGCACCCCTCACCAGTCTCACAAAGAAAGGGGCAGATACCAACCACTGGTCCCCCGAAGCTCTGGCTGCTTTTTCCACTCTGAATGAAATTGTTTTGTTCTGCACCCATTTTGAGACACGTCGACACCTCCTATCCCTTTATCGTAGAGGTGGATGCCTCAGAGGTCGGGGTGGGGGCTGTGCTGTCTCAGCGTTCTGGGTTGCAGGGAAGATTACACCTGTGTGCCTATTTTTCACGTAGGTTTTCACCAGCAGAGAAAAACTACGATATAGGCAACAGGGAGCTCCTAGCCATTAAATTGGCCTTTGAAGAATGGCGTCATTGGCTAGAAGGAGCAGAACATACGATTACAGTTTACACTGATCACAAAAATTTGGAATACATTGAGGGGGCTAAGAGATCGAGTCCCCGTCAGGCTCGGTGGTCACTTTTTTTCTCGAGATTCAGATTTGTAATTATGTATACTCCGGGTAGTAAAAACATTAAAGCAGATGCTTTATCCAGATGCTTTGAGCCAGAGACAGCACAGTCCTCAGACCCAGAGACTATTATCCCACAGAAAGTGGTATTGGCTGCCACAGAGACCTGAAAGAACTGGATGGAGACTTTAAGTCCCTTCCAGCAGGATTTCCCTGAGGGAAAACCTGAAGGGGTCATGTTTGTACCATTGCCGTTTCGTCTACAGATATTGCAGATGTTCCACTCCCACAAAAATGCTGGACACCCTGGGGCCTCCAGAACACAGGACCTTGTTGCTAGGTGTGCTTGGTGGCCTTCTTTGGCAAATGACTGCAAGGAGTATGTGAGAGAATGTGCAGTATGTGCAAAAAGTGAACCCTCCCGTCTGGCACCTGTGGGAACATTGCAGTCTTTGCCCACCCCGAGTGAACCATGGACCCACTTGTCCATGGATTTTGTGGGTGAACTCCCGAGGTCTGAGGGCATGTCGGTCATTTGGGTGGTAGTCGACAGATTCAGTAAAATGGCCCATTTCGTGCCCCTGAAAGGACTCCCCTCAGCCCAGGAGTTGGCCGATCTTTTCATCATGCACATTTTCCGGCTACATAGCATTCCGGAAAATATAGTGTCAGATCGGGAAGTCCATTTTGTTTCTAAATTTTGGAGGGCATTC
Organism: Hyperolius riggenbachi; assembly: GCF_040937935.1. Classification (NCBI taxonomy): domain Eukaryota; kingdom Metazoa; phylum Chordata; class Amphibia; order Anura; family Hyperoliidae; genus Hyperolius; species Hyperolius riggenbachi. Next base: position 2,085,023 of record NC_090657.1, read on the forward strand.
TGTCATCAATTGGGCATGGAACTGTCATTTTCGTCGGTCTACCACCCACAGACCAATGGTCAGACCGAGAGAATCAATCAGTCACTGGAACAGTTTCTAAGGTGTTATGTTGCGGATGCGCAAAATGATTGGGTCAAGTTGTTGTCGGTTGCAGAATTGCACACAATAATTCGAAAAACGCTTTCTTTTGGATTCTCTCCATTTCAGGTGGTAACTGGAAAGTTGCCTAAGTTCTCCCCACTGCCAGTAGCTTCTACTCCGTTTCCAGCTTTGGAGGCTTGGCAAAAGTCATTTAAGAACATTTGGGGAATCGTGAAAGAGAATCTAGAGAAGGCTTTTCAGAGTCAGAAAGGTCAAGCTGACAAACGTTCCATAGAGTGGAAGTTCCGGCCAGCAGACTTGGTCTGGGTGTCCACTCGTCATTTGACTTTAAAACAGCCTTCGCCCAAGTTAGGACCCAGATTTGTGGGTCCTTTCCCAGTAACCAGGAAAATCAACAATGTTACTTATGCCATTGACCTTCCTGCCAGTATGCGTGGTGTGAGATCGTTCCATGTGTCCCTGCTTAAGCCAGCAGTGCATGTAGATTCCACTCCTCCTCCCCCTGTGATGGTGGATGACCAACCTGAGTATGAAGTGGAAAAGATTTTAGACTCACGTATTGTACAGAACTCAGTACAGTATTTAGTCCACTGGAAGGGTTACGGCATTGAGGAAAGAACATGGGTACCTGATTGTTGCATGCATGCGGATAAATTAAAGAAGGAGTTCCACGCCCTTCATCCTGAGAAGCCGGGTAGGAGCTGTCCGGAGTCCACTCCTCGGGGGGGGGGGGGGGGTACTGTGAGAAAACGCGGAAAAGCCTCCGCGGGTGCTCAGAGCAAGGCGACTGATTCCACCTCCAACGCGGCAGGTTGCGTGCGTGGGCCTGCATCTGCTAGCATGACTGAACGCAGAGAAACCACCGCATGTCCTGAGAACAAGGCGGCGGATTCCGCGTCCGTCACGGCGGTTTGCACGCATAGGCCTACATCTGTCAGTATGGCTGAATGCGGAGAAACCGCCGCATGCTCTGATAGCGGTGCGGCTGGTTCCGCGTCCAGCACAGCGGATGGTTTACAGCACATGTCTGGTGTGGCTGGGACTGATAGTCCACACAGGTTCAGAAGGACGCGCGCGCGCGCGCGCTGAGGCAGAGCTTTTATGACAGCCAGAAGGGAGTCAGCTGACCAAGCCGGTCAGCTGACAATTCAACCAGTTCCCATTGGTCCAGCACTTAGGGGAGGCGCTGGAGAGCGCTATAGTATATATACTGGGTGCTGGTCATTTCTCTGGTGTTTGCCGTTGCGATCACTATGTGGAAGCACTCAGACCTTTTTGTCAGATTCTGTGTTATTCTCTAGACCAGTTCCTGGGTGTTGATGACCAAGGACCTCACACCCCAGACTAGGAATTCTGTATATCATTTGTGTTATTCTCTAGACCAGTTCCAGAGTGTTGATGATCACGGACCTCACACCCCAGATTAGGAATACTGTATATTATCTGTGTTATTCTTCAGACTAGTTCCAGGGTGTTGATGACTACGGAGCTCACACCCAAGACTAGGAATTAGCTTTACCATCCTGTTATACTTCAGACTAGTTCCAGGGTGTTGATGATCAAGGAGCTCACACCTAAAGACTAGACATTGTTGATTATTGGTTATGACCTTCTGCTTTCCTGACCTCTCTTCTGATCTCTGGTACTTTGGTACTTCGCAATATCTGATACTCCATTGCCAAACCTTGCTTGCCTTAGGATTCCGAATCAGTCTCTTTCCTCTGTATCTGATCTGTCTGTCTGTTGCCGACCTGGCTTGTCCGACCTCGAGAACTATCTCCTCTGTTTAGAGATAGTTCACAGATCTGTCAGTGACACTGCACCATTGGTGTCACTCACACTCTGGTCCTTCCCACTCTCAGCCTGACTCCTCCCCTTGGGGAGCCTCAGGCCATTGGAAGGAGCCTGTTCTTTGGGCAGTATCTCTTACTGCCTTGCACCCTCTATACGGGTGCTCTCCTCAAAGTATTACTGTTGCACCAAACACTCATATTACTCAGGTGTCCAGAGGTTAGAGATATATCTGATTATGGGTGATACTGCAGATCATCAATAATCGGGTATATATCTGTATTCTCGGTGATACTGCAGATCACCGATAATCAGATCCTCTCTGTGTTACACCGATCGTTACATTCCCATTTTGAAGCATCTCTGACTTTTCTGAGCACCTGTCATGTTTCATGAGGTGCTAAAATTCCAGGACAATATAAATAACCCCCAAATGACCCCATTTTGGAAAGAAGACATCCCAAAGTATTCACTAAAAGGCATGGATTTTATTTTTTGTCACAAGTTAGCGGAAAATGACACTTTGTGCCAAAAAAAAAAAAAAAAAAAGTTTCCATTTCTGACAACTTGTGACAAAAAAAAATGAAATCTGCCACGGACTCACCATGCCCCTCTCTGAATACTTTGGGATGTCTACTTTCCAAAATGGGGTCATTTGTGGGGTGTGTTTACTGTCCTGGTATTTTGGAGGGTGCTAAATTGTAAGCACCCCTGTAAAGCCTAAAGGTGCTCATAGGACTTTGGGCCCCTTAGCGCACCTAGGCTGAAAAAAAGTGTCACACATGTGGTATAGCCGTACTCAGGAGAAGTAGTATAATGTGTTCTGGGGTGTATTTTTACACATACCCATGCTGGGTGGGAGAAATATCTCTGTAAATGAGATTTTTTTGATTTTTTTACACACAATTGTCCATTTACAGAGATATTTATTCCACCCAGCATGGGTATGTGTAAAAATACACCCCAAAACACATTATACTACTTCTCCTGAGTATGGCGATACCACATGTGTGACACTTTTTTGCAGCCTAGGTGCGCTAAGGGGCCCAACGTCCTATTCACAGGTCATTTTAAGGCAATTGGTTTCTAGACTACTCCTCTTTCTAAAATGGGGTCACTTGTGGGGTTCCTGTACTGTCCTGGCATTTTAGGGGCCCAAAACCGTGAGCAGTAGTCTGGAAACCAAATGCCCCAAAATGACTGTTCAGGGGTATAAGCATCTGCAAATTTTGATAACAGGTGGTCTATGAGGGGCCGAATTTTGTGGAACCGGTCATAAGCAGGGTGTCCTCCTGTATGACAGGTTGTATTGGCACTGAAGTGCAGGAAGCGCAGGATGCTCTCAAATCGTGAACTGGACATGGCAGCAGAGAACATGGGCATGTGATATATTGGGTGCGTAGACCAATAAGACCGCAATACATTCTTTTTGACTAGACCCATGTTAAGGAGAAGGCCCAAAAAAATATTACGTTCGGAAACTTGGAGTGGCTTCCACCGAAAAAGGCTGGGCATAGTAGCTTCTTGGATTGGCGGTTGCGTATTGTGTGGCATAACGGTTGGTCTTAGCCACAATTAAGTCGTACCAGCAGTGATCAGGGAAAAAAAATCTGTCACTGCGGTGGGGCGGGTGAGGTTTGTCCGGGTTATCAGAAGCCCGCAGGGGGCAGATTAGGGCCTGATCTGATGGATAGGAGTGCTAGGGGGTGACAGGTGGTGACAGGTGGTGATTGATGGGTGTCTCGGGGGTGATTAGAGGGGAGAATAGATCCAATCAATGCACTGGGGAGGTGATCGGAAGGGGTTCTGAGGGGGATCTGAGGGTTTGGCCGAGTGATCAGGAGCCCACACGGGGCAAATTAGGGCCTGATCTGATGGGTAGGTGTGCTAGGGGATGACAGGTGGTGACAGGAGGGAATTGATGGGTTTCTCAGGGTGTGAATAGAGGTGGGAATAGATGCAAGCAATGCACTGGGGAGGAGATCGGGGGGGCTGAGGGCGAGCTGAGGGTGTGGGCGGGTCATTAAGTGCCCAGAAAGGGGAGATGAGGGTCTGATCCGATGGGTATGATGGGTAGCAGTGACAGGTGGTGACAGGGGCTGATTTATGGGTGATCAGTGGGTGATTAGAGGGGAGAACATATGTAAATAATGCACTGGGGAGGTGATCAGAGGGGGTCTGGGGGGCTGTCTGAGGGTGTGGGCGGGTCATTGGGTGCCCACAAGGGGCAGATTAGGGTCTGATCTGATGGGTAGCAGTGACAGGGGGTGATGGTGTGATTGATAGGTGATCAGTAGGTGAATACAGGGGAGAATATATGCAAGCAATGCACTGACAAGTTGATCAGAGGGGGTCTGGGGCTATCTGAGGGTGTTGGCGGGTGATTGGGTACCCGCAAGGGGCAGAATAGGGTCTGACCTGATGGGTAGCAGTGACAGGGGGTGACAGGGTGATTGATAGGTGATCAGTAGGTGAATACAGGGAAGAATATATGCAAGCAATGCACTGACAAGTTGATCAGAGGGGGTCTGGGGCTATCTGAGGGTGTTGGCGGGTGATTGGGTACCCGCAAGGGGCAGAATAGGGTCTCATCTGATGGGTAGTAGTGACAGGTGGTGACAGTCGGTGACGGGGTGATTGATAGGTGATCAGTAGGTGATTACAGGGGATAATATATGCAAGCAATGCACTGGCGAGTTGATCAGAGGGGGTCTGGGGGGCTATCTGAGAGTGTGGGTGGGTAAAAGGGGCAGATTAGGGTCTAATCTGATGGGTAGCAGTGACAGGTGGTGACGGGGTGATTGATGGGTGATTAGAGGGGAGAGCAGATGTAAACAATGCACTTTGGGAGGTGATCTAAGGGTGGTTCTGTAGGCAATCTGTGGGTGTGGGAGGGTGATCAGGTGCCCACAAGGGGCAGGTTAGGGTCTGAGCTGATGGGTGGCAGTGACAGGTGGTGACTGGGGGTGATTGATGGGTGATCAGTGGGTGATTACAAGGGAGGTTAGATGTATATACAGACTATACAGTACACAGGGGTGTGTGTGGGGGGTCTGGGGAAGATCTGAGGGTGTGTGTGGGGGTGATCAGGAGCCCCCAGGGGGCCGCTTAGGACCTAATCAAAAAAATAGTGTTGACAGATAGTGACAGGGAGTGATTAATGGATGATTAGGGGGAGTGATTGGGTGCAAACATCGGTCTGGGGGGGGGGGCTGAGGGGTGCTGTGGGCGATCAGGAGGGTCAGATCAGTGTGCTTGGGTGCAGACAGGGTGGGCTTCAGCCTGCCCTCGTGGTCCCTCGATCACTGGGAACACCAGGGCAGGAGGCAGCCTGAATAATATGCTTTGTATACATTTCTAAGCATATTATACGCATGTATTGTGGCAGATCGGGGGTTAACAACCCGCCGGCACTTCTAAAGAGCCGGCGGGTTGACGTCGTGGGTGGTCGGAGCCTAATGCCAGCGGATGCGCACGCATCTATTCGCGCGATCCCCGGTAATTCACTGTCCCAGGACCCGACGCCGATCGGCGTTACGTGATCCTAGGCGTGCCACGGTGGGCGGTCGGCAAGTGGTTAATTTGATAAGTACTCATGACTAAATTTGTAAGATCCCAAACTTCGTAGGCCTAATATCTGAGCTAGTGCATGTTATTGCAGTAGCATCAAAACACCAAATTACCTGTCAATGGCTTAAGGGTGTGTACACTAGTGATGCTCAAATACCCCTTTTTAAAATTCGAGTTTGGTCGAATTCGAATAGTAAATTATTCGAGGTCAGTCGAATATTCGAGTCGAATAATTTTTACTATTCGATTCGACCTCGGACTTCGAGCTCACTATTCGAGTCGGTATTCGAGCTCACTATTCGAGCTGACTATTCGAATTGGCCTTAAATAGCTTCCAACACTTGTTTTGAGGGTGAATGATGCAAGAAACATCTTTTTTTTCCAAGTAACAACAGCAAGTGATTATGTGGGGATGTTCCTTTAAAAAAAAATGTGGAAAGAGAAGTTGTGTCCTTAATTTTGTTCAGTAGTGTTACTGTATATACTTGTTCTTCTTCTTCTTTATCTTTCTTCTTCTTCTTCTAGATCTTCTTCTTCTATATCTTCTTCTTCTTCTTCTATATTGTCTTCTTCTTCTTCTTCTTCTTCTTCATCATCTTCTTCTTCTTCTTCATCATCTTCTTCTTCTTCTTCTTCATCATCTTCTTCTTCTTCTTCATCATCTTCTTCTTCATCTTCTTCATCTTCTTCTTCTTCTTCATCTTCATCTTCTTCTTCTTCTTCATCTTCATCTTCTTCATCTTCTTCTTCTTCATCTTCTTCTTCTTCTTCATCTTCTTCTTCTTCTTCTTCATCTTCTTCTTCTTCTTCTTCATCTTCTTCTTCTTCTTCTTCTTCATCTTCTTCATCATCTTCTTCATCTTCTTCTTCTTCTTCTTCTTCATCTTCTTCTTCTTCATCTTCTTCTTCTTCATCTTCTTCATCTTCTTCATCTTCTTCTTCTTTTTCATCTTCTTCTTCATCATCTTCTTCATCTTCTTCTTCATCTTCTTCTTCATCTTCATCTTCTCCTTCTCCTTCTTTTTCAATATCGTCTTCTTCTTCTTCACGTATTTCTCTTTTCAATTTTTTTTAAAGAAATGCAGCTATTTTTGAGCGTAACAAATAGCTGGTGGGCGCACGCATGTTGGAAGCGCCATTGTATGTGCTCCCTGGCAGTGGAAACACAAAGACAGCAGGAGGTAAATTCAGCAGCAGGAGGAGGAGGATGAGTGTGTGGCAGCAGGCAGTCAATGAGGCAGGCAGCTCGCCGTGACATAATAGCCCTGGTACCTAGCGGTGATACCAGGGCTGTAAATAAACACTACAGGAGGTCCCAGACAGCGGTCGTGCAGCCCACATTGTGTCCAATACACAACTGGGACAACACAGTTTTCAACCCGGGCACCTCAGAAAAATTAAACCTTTTTTTTTTTTTTTTAATGGTTTGTTTGGTTTTGGTTTTGCAACCAATATAGCTATTGTTTGACGTAATAGCTGGTGGCAGAGTGGCAGCAGAAGGTAATTCTGTGTACCCTGGCAGTGGGAAACACAGACAGACAGCAACAGCAGCAGGAGGAATGGAGGAGTAATGTGAGCAGCTATTGTTTGACGTAATAGCTGGTGGCAGAGTGGCAGCAGAAGGTAAATCATCTGTGTAGTGTACCCTGGCAGTGGGAAACACAGACAGACAGCAGCAGCAGCAGCAGGAGGAGGTGTGGAGGAGCAGTGTGAGTGTGGCAGCAGGTAGGCAGCGTGACATAATAGCCCTGGTACCTAGCGGTGATACCAGGTCTGTAAATAAACACAACAGGAGGTCCCAGACAGCGGTCGTGCAGCCCACATTGTGTCCAATACACAACTGGGACAACACAGTTTTCAACCCGGGCACCTCAGAAAAATTAAACCTTTTTTTTTTTTTTAATGGTTTGTTTGGTTTTGGTTTTGCAACCAATATAGCTATTGTTTGATGTAATAGCTGGTGGCAGAGTGGCAGCAGAAGGTAATTCTGTGTACCCTGGCAGTGGGAAACACAGACAGACAGCAACAGCAGCAGGAGGAATGGAGGAGTAATGTGAGCAGCTATTGTTTGACGTAATAGCTGGTGGCAGAGTGGCAGCAGAAGGTAAATCATCTGTGTAGTGTACCCTGGCAGTGGGAAACACAGACAGACAGCAGCAGCAGCAGCAGGAGGAGGTATGGAGGAGTAGTGTGAGTGTGGCAGCAGGTAGGCAGCGTGACATAATAGCCCTGGTACCTAGCGGTGATACCAGGGCTGTAAATAAACACAACAGGAGGTCGCAGACAGCGGTCGTGCAGCCCACATTGTGTCCAATACACAACTGGGACAACACAGTTTTCAACCCGGGCACCTCAGAAAAATTAAACCTTTTTTTTTTTTTTTTTAATGGTTTGTTTGGTTTTGGTTTTGCAACCAATATAGCTATTGTTTGACGTAATAGCTGGTGGCAGAGTGGCAGCAGAAGGTAATTCTGTGTACCCTGGCAGTGGGAAACACAGACAGACAGCAACAGCAGCAGGAGGAATGGAGGAGTAATGTGAGCAGCTATTGTTTGACGTAATAGCTGGTGGCAGAGTGGCAGCAGAAGGTAAATCATCTGTGTAGTGTACCCTGGCAGTGGGAAACACAGACAGACAGCAGCAGCAGCAGCAGGAGGAGGTATGGAGGAGTAGTGTGAGTGTGGCAGCAGGTAGGCAGCGTGACATAATAGCCCTGGTACCTAGCGGTGATACCAGGGCTGTAAATAAACACAACAGGAGGTCCCAGACAGTGGTCGTGCAGCCCACATTGTGTCCAATACACAACTGGGACAACACAGTTTTCAACCCGGGCACCTCAGAAAAATTAAACCTTTTTTTTTTTTTAATGGTTTGTTTGGTTTTGGTTTTGCAACCAATATAGCTATTGTTTGACGTAATAGCTGGTGGCAGAGTGGCAGCAGAAGGTAATTCTGTGTACCCTGGCAGTGGGAAACACAGACAGACAGCAACAGCAGCAGGAGGAATGGAGGTGTAATGTGAGCAGCTATTGTTTGACGTAATAGCTGGTGGCAGAGTGGCAGCAGAAGGTAAATCATCTGTGTAGTGTACCCTGGCAGTGGGAAACACAGACAGACAGCAGCAGCAGCAGCAGGAGGAGGTATGGAGGAGTAGTGTGAGTGTGGCAGCAGGTAGGCAGCGTGACATAATAGCCCTGGTACCTAGCGGTGATACCAGGGCTGTAAATAAACACAACAGGAGGTCCCAGACAGCGGTCGTGCAGCCCACATTGTGTCCAATACACAACTGGGACAACACAGTTTTCAACCCGGGCACCTCAGAAAAATTAAACCTTTTTTTTTTTTTAATGGTTTGTTTGGTTTTGGTTTTGCAACCAATATAGCTATTGTTTGACGTAATAGCTGGTGGCAGAGTGGCAGCAGAAGGTAATTCTGTGTACCCTGGCAGTGGGAAACACAGACAGACAGCAACAGCAGCAGGAGGAATGGAGGAGTAATGTGAGCAGCTATAGTTTGACGTAATAGCTGGTGGCAGAGTGGCAGCAGAAGGTAAATCATCTGTGTAGTGTACCCTGGCAGTGGGAAACACAGACAGACAGCAGCAGCAGCAGCAGGAGGAGGTATGGAGGAGTAGTGTGAGTGTGGCAGCAGGTAGGCAGCGTGACATAATAGCCCTGGTACCTAGCGGTGATACCAGGGCTGTAAATAAACACAACAGGAGGTCCCAGACAGCGGTCATGCAGCCCACATTGTGTCCAATACACAACTGGGACAACACAGTTTTCAACCCGGGCACCTCAGAAAAATTAAACCTTTTTTTTTTTTATGGTTTTTTGGTTTTTGGTTTTACAACCAATATAGCTATTGTTTGACGTAATAGCTGGTGGCAGAGTGGCAGCAGAAGAAGGTAATTCTGTGTACCCTGGCAGTGGGAAACACAGACAGACAGCAGCAGCAGGAGGAGGAATGGAGGAGTAGGCGAGCAGCTATTGTTTGACGTAATAGCTGGTGGCAGAGTGGCAGCAGAAGGTAAATCATCTGTGTAGTGTACCCTGGCAGTGGGAAACACAGACAGACAGCAGCAGCAGCAGCAGCAGGAGGAGGTATGGAGGAGCAGTGTGAGTGTGGCAGCAGGTAGGCAGCGTGACATAATAGCCCTGGTACCTAGCGGTGATACCAGGGCTGTAAATAAACACAACAGGAGGTCCCAGACAGCGGTCGTGCAGCCCACATTGTGTCCAATACACAACTGGGACAACACAGTTTTCAACCCGGGCACCTCAGAAAAATTAAACCTTTTTTTTTTTTATGGTTTTTTGGTTTTTGGTTTTACAACCAATATAGCTATTGTTTGACGTAATAGCTGGTGGCAGAGTGGCAGCAGAAGGTAATTCTGTGTACCCTGGCAGTGGGAAACACAGACAGACAGCAACAGCAGCAGGAGGAATGGAGGAGTAATGTGAGCAGCTATTGTTTGACGTAATAGCTGGTGGCAGAGTGGCAGCAGAAGGTAAATCATCTGTGTAGTGTACCCTGGCAGTGGGAAACACAGACAGACAGCAGCAGCAGCAGCAGGAGGAGGTATGGAGGAGTAGTGTGAGTGTGGCAGCAGGTAGGCAGCGTGACATAATAGCCCTGGTACCTAGCGGTGATACCAGGGCTGTAAATAAACACAACAGGAGGTCCCAGACAGCGGTCGTGCAGCCCACATTGTGTCCAATACACAACTGGGACAACACAGTTTTCAACCCGGGCACCTCAGAAAAATTAAACCTTTTTTTTTTTTTTTAATGGTTTGTTTGGTTTTGGTTTTGCAACCAATATAGCTATTGTTTGACGTAATAGCTGGTGGCAGAGTGGCAGCAGAAGGTAATTCTGTGTACCCTGGCAGTGGGAAACACAGACAGACAGCAACAGCAGCAGGAGGAATGGAGGAGTAATGTGAGCAGCTATTGTTTGACGTAATAGCTGGTGGCAGAGTGGCAGCAGAAGGTAAATCATCTGTGTAGTGTACCCTGGCAGTGGGAAACACAGACAGACAGCAGCAGCAGCAGCAGGAGGAGGTATGGAGGAGTAGTGTGAGTGTGGCAGCAGGTAGGCAGCGTGACATAATAGCCCTGGTACCTAGCGGTGATACCAGGGCTGTAAATAAACACAACAGGAGGTCCCAGACAGCGGTCGTGCAGCCCACATTGTGTCCAATACACAACTGGGACAACACAGTTTTCAACCCGGGCACCTCAGAAAAATTAACCCTTTTTTTTTTTTTAATGGTTTGTTTGGTTTTGGTTTTGCAACCAATATAGCTATTGTTTGACGTAATAGCTGGTGGCAGAGTGGCAGCAGAAGGTAATTCTGTGTACCCTGGCAGTGGGAAACACAGACAGACAGCAACAGCAGCAGGAGGAATGGAGGAGTAATGTGAGCAGCTATTGTTTGACGTAATAGCTGGTGGCAGAGTGGCAGCAGAAGGTAAATCATCTGTGTAGTGTACCCTGGCAGTGGGAAACACAGACAGACAGCAGCAGCAGCAGCAGGAGGAGGTATGGAGGAGTAGTGTGAGTGTGGCAGCAGGTAGGCAGCGTGACATTATAGCCCTGGTACCTAGCGGTGATACCAGGGCTGTAAATAAACACAACAGGAGGTCCCAGACAGCGGTCGTGCAGCCCACATTGTGTCCAATACACAACTGGGACAACACAGTTTTCAACCCGGGCACCTCAGAAAAATTAAACCTTTTTTTTTTTTTATGGTTTTTTGGTTTTTGGTTTTACAACCAATATAGCTATTGTTTGACGTAATAGCTGGTGGCAGAGTGGCAGCAGAAGAAGGTAATTCTGTGTACCCTGGCAGTGGGAAACACAGACAGACAGCAGCAGCAGGAGGAGGAATGGAGGAGTAGGCGAGCAGCTATTGTTTGACCTAATAGCTGGTGGCAGAGTGGCAGCAGAAGGTAAATCATCTGTGTAGTGTACCCTGGCAGTGGGAAACACAGACAGACAGCAGCAGCAGCAGCAGCAGGAGGAGGTATGGAGGAGCAGTGTGAGTGTGGCAGCAGGTAGGCAGCGTGACATAATAGCCCTGGTACCTAGCGGTGATACCAGGGCTGTAAATAAACACAACAGGAGGTCCCAGACAGCGGTCGTGCAGCCCACATTGTGTCCAATACACAACTGGGACAACACAGTTTTCAACCCGGGCACCTCAGAAAAATTAAACCTTTTTTTTTTTTATGTTTTTTTGGTTTTTGGTTTTACAACCAATATAGCTATTGTTTGACGTAATAGCTGGTGGCAGAGTGGCAGCAGAAGGTAATTCTGTGTACCCTGGCAGTGGGAAACACAGACAGACAGCAACAGCAGCAGGAGGAATGGAGGAGTAATGTGAGCAGCTATTGTTTGACGTAATAGCTGGTGGCAGAGTGGCAGCAGAAGGTAAATCATCTGTGTAGTGTACCCTGGCAGTGGGAAACACAGACAGACAGCAGCAGCAGCAGCAGGAGGAGGTATGGAGGAGTAGTGTGAGTGTGGCAGCAGGTAGGCAGCGTGACATAATAGCCCTGGTACCTAGCGGTGATACCAGGGCTGTAAATAAACACAACAGGAGGTCCCAGACAGCGGTCGTGCAGCCCACATTGTGTCCAATACACAACTGGGACAACACAGTTTTCAACCCGGGCACCTCAGAAAAATGAAACCTTTTTTTTTTTTTATGGTTTTTTGGTTTTTGGTTTTACAACCAATATAGCTATTGTTTGACGTAATAGCTGGTGGCAGAGTGGCAGCAGAAGAAGGTAATTCTGTGTACCCTGGCAGTGGGAAACACAGACAGACAGCAGCAGCAGGAGGAGGAATGGAGGAGTAGGCGAGCAGCTATTGTTTGACGTAATAGCTGGTGGCAGAGTGGCAGCAGAAGGTAAATCATCTGTGTACCCTGGCAGTGGGAAACACAGACAGACAGCAGCAGCAGCAGCAGGAGGAGGTATGGAGGAGCAGTGTGAGTGTGGCAGCAGGTAGGCAGCGTGACATAATAGCCCTGGTACCTAGCGGTGATACCAGGGCTGTAAATAAACACAACAGGAGGTCCCAGACAGCGGTCGTGCAGCCCACATTGTGTCCAATACACAACTGGGACAACACAGTTTTCAACCCGGGCACCTCAGAAAAATTAAACCTTTTTTTTTTTATGGTTTTTTGGTTTTTGGTTTTACAACCAATATAGCTATTGTTTGACGTAATAGCTGGTGGCAGAGTGGCAGCAGAAGAAGGTAATTCTGTGTACCCTGGCAGTGGGAAACACAGACAGACAGCAGCAGGAGGAGGAATGGAGGAGTAGGCGAGCAGCTATTGTTTGACGTAATAGCTGGTGGCAGAGTGGCAGCAGAAGGTAAATCATCTGTGTAGTGTACCCTGGCAGTGGGAAACACAGACAGACAGCAGCAGCAGCAGCAGGAGGAGGTATGGAGGAGCAGTGTGAGTGTGGCAGCAGGTAGGCAGCGTGACATAATAGCCCTGGTACCTAGCGGTGATACCAGGGCTGTAAATAAACACAACAGGAGGTCCCAGACAGCGGTCGTGCAGCCCACATTGTGTCCAATACACAACTGGGACAACACAGTTTTCAACCCGGGCACCTCAGAAAAATTAAACCTTTTTTTTTTTTTTATGGTTTTTTGGTTTTTGGTTTTACAACCAATATAGCTATTGTTTGACGTAATAGCTGGTGGCAGAGTGGCAGCAGAAGGTAATTCTGTGTACCCTGGCAGTGGGAAACACAGACAGACAGCAACAGCAGCAGGAGGAATGGAGGAGTAATGTGAGCAGCTATTGTTTGACGTAATAGCTGGTGGCAGAGTGGCAGCAGAAGGTAAATCATCTGTGTAGTGTACCCTGGCAGTGGGAAACACAGACAGACAGCAGCAGCAGCAGCAGGAGGAGGTATGGAGGAGTAGTGTGAGTGTGGCAGCAGGTAGGCAGCGTGACATAATAGCCCTGGTACCTAGCGGTGATACCAGGGCTGTAAATAAACACAACAGGAGGTCCCAGACAGCGGTCGTGCAGCCCACATTGTGTCCAATACACAACTGGGACAACACAGTTTTCAACCCGGGCACCTCAGAAAAATTAAACCTTTTTTTTTTTTTTTAATGGTTTGTTTGGTTTTGGTTTTGCAACCAATATAGCTATTGTTTGACGTAATAGCTGGTGGCAGAGTGGCAGCAGAAGGTAATTCTGTGTACCCTGGCAGTGGGAAACACAGACAGACAGCAACAGCAGCAGGAGGAATGGAGGAGTAATGTGAGCAGCTATTGTTTGACGTAATAGCTGGTGGCAGAGTGGCAGCAGAAGGTAAATCATCTGTGTAGTGTACCCTGGCAGTGGGAAACACAGACAGACAGCAGCAGCAGCAGCAGGAGGAGGTATGGAGGAGTAGTGTGAGTGTGGCAGCAGGTAGGCAGCGTGACATAATATCCCTGGTACCTAGCGGTGATACCAGGGCTGTAAATAAACACAACAGGAGGTCCCAGACAGCGGTCGTGCAGCCCACATTGTGTCCAATACACAACTGGGACAACACAGTTTTCAACCCGGGCACCTCAGAAAAATTAAACCTTTTTTTTTTTTTAATGGTTTGTTTGGTTTTGGTTTTGCAACCAATATAGCTATTGTTTGACGTAATAGCTGGTGGCAGAGTGGCAGCAGAAGGTAATTCTGTGTACCCTGGCAGTGGGAAACACAGACAGACAGCAACAGCAGCAGGAGGAATGGAGGAGTAATGTGAGCAGCTATTGTTTGACGTAATAGCTGGTGGCAGAGTGGCAGCAGAAGGTAAATCATCTGTGTAGTGTACCCTGGCAGTGGGAAACACAGACAGACAGCAGCAGCAGCAGCAGGAGGAGGTATGGAGGAGTAGTGTGAGTGTGGCAGCAGGTAGGCAGCGTGACATAATAGCCCTGGTACCTAGCGGTGATACCAGGGCTGTAAATAAACACAACAGGAGGTCCCAGACAGCGGTCGTGCAGCCCACATTGTGTCCAATACACAACTGGGACAACACAGTTTTCAACCCGGGCACCTCAGAAAAATTAAACCTTTTTTTTTTTTTAATGGTTTGTTTGGTTTTGGTTTTGCAACCAATATAGCTATTGTTTGACGTAATAGCTGGTGGCAGAGTGGCAGCAGAAGGTAATTCTGTGTACCCTGGCAGTGGGAAACACAGACAGACAGCAACAGCAGCAGGAGGAATGGAGGAGTAATGTGAGCAGCTATTGTTTGACGTAATAGCTGGTGGCAGAGTGGCAGCAGAAGGTAAATCATCTGTGTAGTGTACCCTGGCAGTGGGAAACACAGACAGACAGCAGCAGCAGCAGCAGGAGGAGGTATGGAGGAGTAGTGTGAGTGTGGCAGCAGGTAGGCAGCGTGACATAATAGCCCTGGTACCTAGCGGTGATACCAGGGCTGTAAATAAACACAACAGGAGGTCCCAGACAGCGGTCGTGCAGCCCACATTGTGTCCAATACACAACTGGGACAACACAGTTTTCAACCCGGGCACCTCAGAAAAATTAAACCTTTTTTTTTTTTATGGTTTTTTGGTTTTTGGTTTTACAACCAATATAGCTATTGTTTGACGTAATAGCTGGTGGCAGAGTGGCAGCAGAAGAAGGTAATTCTGTGTACCCTGGCAGTGGGAAACACAGACAGACAGCAGCAGCAGGAGGAGGAATGGAGGAGTAGGCGAGCAGCTATTGTTTGACCTAATAGCTGGTGGCAGAGTGGCAGCAGAAGGTAAATCATCTGTGTAGTGTACCCTGGCAGTGGGAAACACAGACAGACAGCAGCAGCAGCAGCAGCAGGAGGAGGTATGGAGGAGCAGTGTGAGTGTGGCAGCAGGTAGGCAGCGTGACATAATAGCCCTGGTACCTAGCGGTGATACCAGGGCTGTAAATAAACACAACAGGAGGTCCCAGACAGCGGTCGTGCAGCCCACATTGTGTCCAATACACAACTGGGACAACACAGTTTTCAACCCGGGCACCTCAGAAAAATTAAACCTTTTTTTTTTTTATGGTTTTTTGGTTTTTGGTTTTACAACCAATATAGCTATTGTTTGACGTAATAGCTGGTGGCAGAGTGGCAGCAGAAGGTAATTCTGTGTACCCTGGCAGTGGGAAACACAGACAGACAGCAACAGCAGCAGGAGGAATGGAGGAGTAATGTGAGCAGCTATTGTTTGACGTAATAGCTGGTGGCAGAGTGGCAGCAGAAGGTAAATCATCTGTGTAGTGTACCCTGGCAGTGGGAAACACAGACAGACAGCAGCAGCAGCAGCAGGAGGAGGTATGGAGGAGTAGTGTGAGTGTGGCAGCAGGTAGGCAGCGTGACATAATAGCCCTGGTACCTAGCGGTGATACCAGGGCTGTAAATAAACACAACAGGAGGTCCCAGACAGCGGTCGTGCAGCCCACATTGTGTCCAATACACAACTGGGACAACACAGTTTTCAGCCCGGGCACCTCAGAAAAATTAAACCTTTTTTTTTTTTTATGGTTTTTTGGTTTTTGGTTTTACAACCAATATAGCTATTGTTTGACGTAATAGCTGGTGGCAGAGTGGCAGCAGAAGAAGGTAATTCTGTGTACCCTGGCAGTGGGAAACACAGACAGACAGCAGCAGCAGGAGGAGGAATGGAGGAGTAGGCGAGCAGCTATTGTTTGACGTAATAGCTGGTGGCAGAGTGGCAGCAGAAGGTAAATCATCTGTGTACCCTGGCAGTGGGAAACACAGACAGACAGCAGCAGCAGCAGCAGGAGGAGGTATGGAGGAGCAGTGTGAGTGTGGCAGCAGGTAGGCAGCGTGACATAATAGCCCTGGTACCTAGCGGTGATACCAGGGCTGTAAATAAACACAACAGGAGGTCCCAGACAGCGGTCGTGCAGCCCACATTGTGTCCAATACACAACTGGGACAACACAGTTTTCAACCCGGGCACCTCAGAAAAATTAAACCTTTTTTTTTTTTTATGGTTTTTTGGTTTTTGGTTTTACAACCAATATAGCTATTGTTTGACGTAATAGCTGGTGGCAGAGTGGCAGCAGAAGAAGGTAATTCTGTGTACCCTGGCAGTGGGAAACACAGACAGACAGCAGAAGGGCAGTACACAGCAGCCCACTGTAGGTGTAAAATGTGTGGCTGCAGGCGACGTAATAGTCAAAGTGAACCAGGCTGGCTTAGTGAGCAGGAGCCAGGAGGTGGTAAAGGGTGGTAAGGCACATTAACGATGGTTCCGGCAGCCAGTTCATGTCCCCCTCTCGCCGACAACAGGGGCCAGGAACTCGCCTTCCACCCACGCCTGGTTCATCTTGAGAAACGTCAGTCTGTCCACAGACTTGTGAGACAGACGTGAGCGTTTCTCGGTGACCACGCCACCAGCTGCACTGAAGCAGCGCTCGGACAGCACGCTGGAAGGGGGGCAGGACAGCACTTCCAGGGCGTACTGCGCCAGCTCGCTCCAGATCTCCATGCGCTTGACCCAATACTCCATGGGATCAACAGGGGCATCGCTGTCAAGCCCGCTGTACGACCCCATGTAGTCAGCCACCATGCGGGTCAGGCGCTGGCTGTGACCGGAGGAGGATGCTGCTGCATGCATCTCCTCTCTAGTCACTGCTGCCGGAGCCTCTACAGTCCTGTAGAGCTCGTGGCTGAGAGACAGCAGGTCTGTGGGGCGCTTGCTGCTGCTGGATGCAGGCACCTGCTGCTGCCTCTGTGCTGGCTGCTGGACAGTGGGGGTGGAAGGCTGGGGGAAGGCTTCCTCCAAGCGCTCAACAAGGGCCTGCTGCAAGCTCCTTATTTGTTGCGCTGGGTCTCCTCCTGCAGGCGGCAGGAACTGGCTCAACTTCCCCTTGAGGCGTGGGTCCAACATCATGCTGATCCAGATGTCCTCCCTCTGCTTCATCTGGATCACCCTGGGGTCCCTGCGCAGGCACGTCAGCATGTGCGCTGCCATTGGGAAGAGGCGGGCCACGTCTGCTGGCACATCGACGTCAGTGCTGTCCTCATCCTCCTCCTCTGCTGCCTCATCCTCTCTCCACCCCCGCACCAACTCAGCTGCGCTGTGCTGATCCCCCTCATCAGCAGCCAGGTCAGGGACCTCCACCAAGTCCTCCTCCTCCTCCCCCTCAGAGGTGGACTGCGCAGCTGGTTGCCGCTCTTGCTGGTCCAAGGCTGCCGCTCCCTGTTCCAGCAAAGCATCGAGGGCCCTGTTCAGCAGAGAAACCAGGGGCACCCACTCGCAGACCATAGCATGGTCCCTGCTCACCATGTTTGTGGCCTGCAGGAAGGGAGCCAGCACAAAGCACACCTGCTGCATGTGCCTCCAGTCATCATCGGGGACGATGGACGGGATGTTGCTGGTCTTGTCCCTTCTCTGAGCTGCGGAAACAGTGGCCAGGGCAAGGTACTGTTTGACAGCGTGCCTCTGTTCAACCAGACGCTCCAACATCGCCAGGGTGGAGTTCCAGCGAGTCGGAACGTCAAGGATCAGCCGATGGCGTGGCAGATCCAGCTCCTTTTGCACGTCTTCCAGGCTCGCACAGGCTGCAGCCGAGCGCCGGAAGTGATGCACAACATTCCTTGCCATTTCCAGCAGTTCGCCCATCCCCTGGTAGGTGCGCAAGAACTTCTGCACCACCAGGTTCAGCACGTGGGCAAGACAGGGGATGTGGGTCAGGTTTCCCCTGTCTATTGCGGCAACCAGATTGGCCCCATTGTCGGCCACCACCTCTCCGACTCTGAGGCCTCTGGGGGTCAGCCAAATCCTCTCCTGCTCCTGGAGTTTGGCCAACACATGGGTTGCCGTCAGCTTGGTCTTCCCAAGGCTGACCAAGTGCAGCAGCGCTTGGCAGTGGCGGGCCTTCACGCTGCTGCTGAGGCGGGGGGTTTGGCCAGGTGTGCCGGAGGATGGCAGAGGATCGGAGGAACCTGCTGCAGTTCCCCTGACCCTGCGGGGTGGCACCACCCACTGTGTTGCTGCTGCTGCTGTGCCCGCTGCTGCTCTCCCATCCTCACCCCCTTCCACCAAGCTGACCCAGTGGACAGTGAAGGACAGGTAGCGGCCTGTCCCGAAGCGGCTGCTCCAGGAGTCCATGGTGACGTGGACCCTTTCACCAACCGCGTGCTCCAGCCCTCGCTCCACATTGGCCATCACAAAGCGGTGCAGTGCAGGAATGGCCTTGCGGGCAAAGAAGTGTCTGCTGGGGAGCTGCCAGTCTGGGGCTGCGCAAGCAAGCAGCGCACGAATGTCGCTCCCCTCCTGCACGAGCGTGTACGGCAGGAGTTGGGAGCACATGGCCCGTGCCAGCAAGCCGTTCAGCTGCCGCACGCGACGGCTGCTGGGAGGCAGAGCCCTAACCACCCCCTGGAAGGACTCGCTCAAAAGGCTCTGGCGTGGCCTTTTGCTGACACGGGAATCAGCAGACACAGCAGAGGAGGCCACTGAGGACTGGCTGCCAGAACAGGCCTCAGTGTCGGCGGCAGGAGTTGCAGAGGGGGGAGGAGCAGTGCGTTTCCGCACTCCTGCTGGTGCTGCTGGAGGAGCAGGAGGGCGGGTGGCTGCTGTTGCTGCTGCTGCTGCTGAAGGCTGTGCAGTGATGGGTGTGGTGCCACTGCCAGCAGCAGATGCCTTCAGCCTCTGGAACTCCTCATGCTGGTGGAAATGTTTAGCCGCAAGGTGGTTGATGAGCGAGCTGGTGCTGAACTTTAAGGGGTCTGCACCTCTGCTCAACTTCCGCTGACAGTGGTTGCAAGTGGCGTACTTGCTGTACACAGTGGGCATGGTGAAAAACCGCCAGATTGGTGACAGAAACTTCCCCCTACGGCATGGAAGCGCTGCTGCCTGTCTCCCTGTGGTGGTTGGGGGGGGGGGCTTGGGTGCGGCTGGTGGTGGTACTGGCTGATGCTGCTGCTGCTGCTGCTGAGCCTGAGACACCAGCAGGCTGTGGGACGCTGCCAATGCTTGCAATGATGCGCCTCCTTGCAAGGCCCACAAGCGCATCCTCCTCCTCCTCCTCAGAGCTGCTGAGGACGACATCCCCTGGAGGTGGTGGCACCCAGTCTCTGTCTGTCACCGGGTCATCATCATCATGCCCCTCCTGAAACATGTCCTGCTGGGATGATGACCCCCCAAACTCCTCTCCTGATGCATGGATGGGACGCTTGACTGTCGCCACAGTCTTGCTGTCCAATCCCTCCTCCCCCAAAGTGCCCATCAGCATCTCCTCCTCAAAATCGCCAACAACAGCAGACAATACCCTGATGGTGCCTGGGGTAAAAAGACTGCTGAGTGACAGGTCGGCGACTGATGGTGAACTGGCCTCCTCCCCAGGCCCTGCTGGGCGGCTGCTGCGAACAGGGGTGGTGGTGGTGGTGGTGGTGGTGGTGGTGAGGGTGGAGGCCTCGGATGCAGAGCTGATGGCGGGCTGCTCATCCTCCGTCATGAGTTGCACCACAGTGTCTGCATCCTTTTCCTCAATGGGACGTTTCCGACCCGGCTGGAGGAAAATGGGAGCAGGTGCTACACGCTGCTGCTGCTGTGTCTCTGCAGCGTGAGTTGCAGATGCTCCTGCTGGGCGGCGCCCAAGGCGTCCACGGCCAGTGGCTATGGGAGGAATGTTAGCCACTGACGCTGCTGCTGCGGAACTGTGCATGGTGGCGCGCCCGCGGCTTGCCACAATGCTGCTCCCTCTCCTCCTGATTCCCTTGCTGCCCTTCCCCTTGCCCAAACCGCGCTGGCTGCCACTTCCAGACATCTTAAATGTTTTGGGCGTATAGACAAAAGTTTTTTAAAAGGGCGGGTGAAAAGTGGGGTACTTTAATGGAGTGGGTTGGTTGGTGAGGTGACTGAGTGAGTGTCCCCTAGTACAGTAAGTAAGTAGTAACAGTCAGGAAGTACAACTAGCAGTTACAATAATCAGTAGTAATCACAAGTAAATTTAGTGTGTGTACACTCAGACAGTGAGTGCACGCACGCAGGAGCTAGTAGCCTATGAACACAGTGACTGAGTGTCCTAGACTCCTAGTACAGTAAGAGTAAGTAGTAACAGTAAGTAGAACTAACTAATTACAATAATCAATCAGTGATCAGAAGGAAATGGAGTGTGGGTGTGTGTACACTCAGACAGTGAGTGCACGCACGCAGGAGCTAGTAGCCTATGAACACAGTGACTGAGTGTCCTAGACTCCTAGTACAGTAAGAGTAAGTAGTAACAGTAAGTAGAACTAACTATTTACAATAATCAATCAGCGATCAGAAGGAAATGGAGTGTGGGTGTGTGTACACTCAGACAGTGAGTGCACGCACGCAGGAGCTAGTAGCCTATGAACACAGTGACTGAGTGTCCTAGACTCCTAGTACAGTAAGAGTAAGTAGTAACAGTAAGTAGAACTAACTAATTACAATAATCAATCAGCGATCAGAAGGAAATGGAGTGTGGGTGTGTGTACACTCAGACAGTGAGTGCACGCACGCAGGAGCTAGTAGCCTATGAACACAGTGACTGAGTGTCCTAGACTCCTAGTACAGTAAGAGTAAGTAGTAACAGTAAGTAGAACTAACTAATTACAATAATCAATCAGCGATCAGAAGGAAATAGAGTGTGGGTGGTGTGTGTACACTCAGACAGTGAGTGACCGCACGCAGGAGCTAGTAGCCTATGGACAGTGACTGAGTGTCCTAGACTCCTAGTACAGTAAGAGTAAGTAGTAACAGTAAGTACAACTAACTAATTACGATAATCAATCAGCGATCAGAAGGAAATGGAGTGTGGGTGTGTGTACACTCAGACAGTGAGTGCACGCACGCAGGAGCTAGTAGCCTATGAACACAGTGACTGAGTGTCCTAGACTCCTAGTACAGTAAGAGTAAGTAGTAACAGTAAGTAGAACTAACTAATTACAATAATCAATCAGCGATCAGAAGGAAATGGAGTGTGGGTGTGTGTACACTCAGACAGTGAGTGCACGCACGCAGGAGCTAGTAGCCTATGAACACAGTGACTGAGTGTCCTAGACTCCTAGTACAGTAAGAGTAAGTAGTAACAGTAAGTAGAACTAACTAATTACAATAATCAATCAGCGATCAGAAGGAAATGGAGTGTGGGTGTGTGTACACTCAGACAGTGAGTGCACGCACGCAGGAGCTAGTAGCCTATGAACACAGTGATTGAGTGTCCTAGACTCCTAGTACAGTAACAGTAAGTAGTAACAGTAAGTAGAACTAACTAATTACGATAATCAATCAGCGATCAGAAGGAAATAGAGTGTGTGTTGTGTGTGTACACTCAGACAGTGAGTGCACGCACACAGGAGCTAGTAGCCTATGAACACAGTGACTGAGTGTCCTAGACTCCTAGTACAGTAAGAGTAAGTAGTAACAGTAAGTAGAACTAACTAATTACAATAATCAATCAGCGATTAGAAGGAAATAGAGTGTGGGTGGTGTGTGTACACTCAGACAGTGAGTGCACGCACGCAGGAGCTAGTAGCCTATGAACACAGTGACTGAGTGTCCTAGACTCCTAGTACAGTAAGAGTAAGTAGTAACAGTAAGTAGAACTAACTAATTACAATAATCAATCAGCGATCAGAAGGAACTAGAGTGTGTGTTGTGTGTGTACACTCAGACAGTGAGTGCACGCACGCAGGAGCTAGTAGCCTATGAACACAGTGACTGAGTGTCCTAGACTCCTAGTACAGTAAGAGTAAGTAGTAACAGTAAGTAGAACTAACTAATTACAATAATCAATCAGCGATCAGAAGGAAATAGAGTGTGGGTGGTGTGTGTACACTCAGACAGTGAGTGACCGCACGCAGGAGCTAGTAGCCTATGGACAGTGACTGAGTGTCCTAGACTCCTAGTACAGTAAGAGTAAGTAGTAACAGTAAGTACAACTAACTAATTACGATAATCAATCAGCGATCAGAAGGAAATAGAGTGTGTGTTGTGTGTGTACACTCAGACAGTGAGTGCAGTGCGCACACGCAGGAGCTAGTAGCCTATATGAACAGTGACAGTGAGTGTCCCTACGGGTACAGTAAGAGTAAGTAGTAAGTAAGTACAACTAACTAACAATAATCTATCAGTAATCAGAAGGAAATAGAGTGTGTGTACACACAGACAGTGAGTGAGTGCACACACGCAGGAGCTAGCTAGTAGCCTATAAACAGTGACAGTCAGTGAGTGTCCTACTCCTAGTACAGTATAACTACAATACTATTAGTAAAGGACAGCAGAAATACTGGTATAGATGAGAGAAATAAACAGAGGACAGCTGCCCACAGAGGCAAGGCCCCCCTGAGGCCTAAACCTGTAAGCTTGCAGCAGCTGCCTGTCTCTAATGTAACACACAAGCTACTAACTAAAATACAATGTCTATCTAACTAACAACAATATAGGTGTATATGGCAGGTGTAGGTGAGCAAAAACGCTAGGTAAATGATCACAATAGAGCACTTGCTAAGCCAAAGCACAAAGGAGCAGCTCTCTCTCTGTACAAGTCTCAGGCAAGCATGGAGAAACGGAACATGGCGGCCGCTATTTATAGGGTAGGGGCTGGCCAGGGTCCCCCTCTGTGATTGGCTGCCGTCAGAGGGCCTGGGAGCCCTCTGATTGGCTCTAAGGACATCAATCTGGGCTATGACGCTATTCGAGCTCGGTACCGAGCTCGAATAGCGCCGGGTTGCTCGAATAGCTCAAATAGTGAATGGGCTATTCGAGTGTACTCGGATAGCCCATTCGAATAGCTCCAGCTATTCGGAGCTCGAATACCGAGCTCGAATAGCTGAAAAAGAGCTCGAATATTCGAGCTACTCGAATATTCGAGCTCTGCTGAGCACCACTAGTGTACACACATCTAATTTTGATTGGCCAATATTAACTCTTCCATGTGGTATGAGAGCTTACCTACACTATCTGTTCAGAGTACTCTAAATCTGGTGATCCTCATACTACACAAAGGTGGTAACATTGGTCAGTGATTGCCCAATCAAAATTGTATGTGTATGCACCCTAAAGCCAAGTACACACTTTCAATTATAATTGGCCAATCACTGAACAATGTTACCACCTCCATGTAGTATTAGAGCTTACCTACACAATCTGCTCATAGTATTCAATGTCTGTTGACAATCATACTACATTGAGGTGGTAAAATTGGTCAGTGATTGGCCAACCACCATTGAAGTGTGTACTAGGTACTGTATAAGTCTGACCTTAGCTTTTTGAGGTTTCTCTCTGAGGCCAATGCAGTATTAGAAAAAAGCTGCCACCTATAATGACACTACGCCCCACTTTCATAACATCTGGCTTCAGAAGACGGGAGGTTTAAACATCCAAACTATATTATCACATACCCCCATCAGCAGAATGTGACAGTGTTTTCCTCAAGTGTATATCAGATATCTGTGATTGTTCTACTTCCACTTGCTGTTATATGTATGCTGACACACCTTGGATTAGGCTACAGTATTACAATGTTTTAGGATCATCATTAAAAAGGGTAAGGCCTTGTTCACATCATGAATCGCAATAACTGACGCCAGCATTTTGCGATTTTGTGCGCAATTTTTTTTCAGCACCCCCCTCTCCCTGACGCTTACCTGCCTGTTAGAAAAGGGCTTTGCGTTGCGAGAAATCGCTAACTCTCTTGAACTCTTTGACCCAGAAAAGAATAAATACAATGGGCTTGATTCACAAAGCGGTGCTAACCTAGTTAGCACACCTAAAGACTTTTAGGCATGATAAGCATTGCACTAAGTAGGTTAGCACCACTTTGAGGGAAAACTCATGCAAAGTCCGGTGCACGAGAAACGTTGCATAGGGTTTAATGGTGTTGCGCGTGTAAAGTTTGCGCGCGTAAAACTTTCCACGTGAGTTTATTTTATCACGCTTAAACTGAGTTTAGGCGTGATAATGGGCTATTCCCCAGCATGCTAACAGTTAGCACAGCTTTGTGAATCAAGCCCAATGTATTTATTCTTAAAAAAGCTCAGGAAATTGCAATGTGCTCCTAGTTTAGGTAGTGACAGGGATCCACACCCCACTCACTGTGGTGTCAGACCTCAGATCAGCACTGCCCCCCTGCTGTGTCCTGTCCCTATCATGTAACAGGCAGCATCACTCAGACCTCCGATCAGCCGGCGACCAAAGAGTAGTGGGCGCATGGTTCCCCCTGTGGACACCGTGCTGCTGAAGTGACATATACTGCTTCTGACTGGTCACCGGAGGTCTGAGTGATGCTGATCGCAGGTCTGAGTGCGGATGAGACACAGCAGGTGGACACACAAGGAGGCAGCGGTGGTGGCACAGTACGGGGGCAGCCATGGCACCTGAGCCATGCATGCACCCCTGAAGTTACTGGTTTGTTTGGCCTGGGGGGCTGCTGTTAGCCGGGGTGGGTTGTGGATACCCATGCTGGGTTCATTTGCAGACAAACACACATATCATGCAGAAAATGGCTCGCAGGCAATTGTCAATGTTTCCTGCAGACACAAGGCAAAACTTATATACTGTATACAATTGTGAAAAATAAACATAATTGTATCCTTGCATTCTCTACATTGCGAGCCTCTGTGCATACTAAGGCTTAGATGATCCTGTTACATCCACCAAATGCTTGCTTGTTGCTGCTTTATTTTTATTTATTTATTCTTTATGTGGAGTATCACTGCACTTTCCACTGACAAGCATACACTGGTATCATGGCATGAGAACAGCTGGTGCCTCAAGAGGTTACTGTTCTGACCACAGTATGGGGGAGTCCTGGGACTAATCTCTCCTCTGGACCTTAGCATTTACCCCTCAGAGGACCCAAAGTGGTTCTATATGACCTTTTGGTGAAATGTGTCAAACAAAAGTGGTTTGTACTGAAGTTAAGAGTAATATAAGGGGTAACATTTTACTAAATACAGCTTTTAGATTGGCCTGCCATGAGCATAGCAGCCCACTCCAAATATCAAATATACCACAAGTATTTCCAATACACATTACAGGCACCCCACTTGAACCTGGGACACAGGAGCAGTGATGGCTTGTCCATGGGCCACAAGTTATTCACTCGGAGGGGTTGATATCAGGATTTCTCAGCATTACTGTCAGAGCTCTTACCTCCATCTCCTTCTCCTAACCACATGTGCTTGTCCATCATATTTCACAAATCAATAAAGAACCAGGGTATCAATCACACTGCTGTATTATCTCCTGATTACTAATGCCCTGGGCCGATTCACTAACTGGATGTCAGTTGTGAGGTCTTATCTCTGACTTATTCAGTCCATGACTGGTGCAGTGAAACATGAATTCAAGTCCCTCTAGATGAAAATGGCTTTATTTCTTGGATATTTGCTTCTCAGAGTTTCTTGATATGTTGTTAGATTTGAAGTGTAGATGTGAAGTATGATGGAGGACGAGATATGTGTATGACCAGTGCTGATGGCTCAGGTGGTTGGAGGTCAGACCTGCTGTGCTGGAAACTTGAGTTCAATCCCCTCACTGGGCAAGTTTAACTTGGAGGAAATAAGGTACATTATTAGATGGGCTTCCTGCCTGTGTGGTAGGAAGGAGAGAGATGGTGGGGAGGGAAAAAAAAAAAAAAGGTTGGGGGAAAATTTTACTAAGTATGAAAGTGGGTTGTCCTGAGTAAGGCAGCCCACTTTAAATATTGTCAGATGGATAGACCAAATAGACATGGGGTAAGGGGGAAGAGGCCCCAAGCTATCTGGTGTCATTGACATATGTTACAGGCACCCCTCTCATACCTGGGACTCAGGAGCTGTGGTGGCTTGTCCATGGGTCACAAGGTCTTCACTCAGAGTGGTTGATCTCAGGCATCTCAACAGAGCTGTCAGAGTCCAGGATTGAACTCAGGTTTCTCAGCACTGCTGTCAGAGACCCTTACCTCTGAGCTATTTCCTTCTCCTGACTATATGTGCTCGTCCATCGTATTTCACAAGTAGAACAGCTTGACAGCTTAATAAAGAGATAAGATTAAAGCAAGAATCTCCACCAGGATTGAACTCAGGTTTCTCAGCACTGCTGTCAGACACCCTTACCTCTGAGCTATCTCCTTCTCCTGACTATATGTGCTCGTCCATCGTATTTCACAAGTAGAACAGCTTGACAGCTTAATAAAGATATAAGATGAGAGTGAGAATCTCCACCATGATTGAACTCAGGCTTCTCAGCTCTACTGTCAGAGACCCTTACCTCTGAGCTATATCCTTCTCCTGACCATATGTGCTCGTCCATCGTATTTCACAAGTAGAACATCCTGATAGCTTAATAAAGAGTCAACAAGATCAGAGTATGATTCTCTAGCAGCGTCCACCAGGATTGTGCTCAGGCTTGTCAGCACTGCTGTCAGAGACCCATTCCATTGAACTATCTCCTTCTCCCAAACAAATGTGCTCATCCATCATACTTTACTAGTAGAAAAAAAAAAGAGCTTTCAACACCTTCTAAATGTGCTTACTGGCTGATAATCACTTGAGCTAAACACCAGGAGATACATTTCTCATGGATCATCAATTCTACACATACCTAAGGAGTAAAACACTGCTACCACTATGATTCATACCCAGGTCTCCAAAGCTACAGCCTGAGTACCCATATAGCACCACACTAACCCAAACCAAGAGCAGGCTCAAGTACAAGAGGAGCTGGTGTGTCAGACAGTTGTTGCTGTGGCCTGCAATAGAAGAATCATTGGTTCTAAGCCGTGGTTCCAAATGTCCTATTGATCGACCGGGTCAAAGTAATTTGTTATAAAGATTAGTCAGATACATTTTTTTTTCATTTATAACTTTTGTAGTGGGCTGCTCTGAGCAAAGCAGCCAAATAAAAACATTGTCAGATGTACAAACCACCAAGCAATGGCCAGTTCCATACTATTCTGTGACGCAGGTGGCTTGTCCATGGCCACAAGGCCTCCACTCAGAGGAGTTACAGCTCAGGTCTTTCAGCAGTTTACTTGGATTCCATTCAGGATTTGAAGTCGCCCATCATATTTCACTGGTAGAAAGAAGTCCTAACTCAGTAAAAGCCAAGAAGGCTGGGACTTGGGTTTTCTACAATTTGCCTGAGATTTCCCTAGCTGCTAATGCCTCCCTCCTCCCCCCCCAGGAGAGACACATCAGGCTGCACATTGTAGGCACTGGCACTCGCTTACCTCCCTCTGCTTCTGCCAAGACAGCATCTCCTCCCTGTTGGCCTGCAGCATCTGATCCCCAGGATGCCAGGTATGTGCTGCACCTCCTCCCATAGCATCTCCTCCCCTGCTGGCCTGCAGCATCTGATCCCCAGGATGCCAGGTATGTGCTGCACCTCCTCCCATAGCATCTCCTCCCCTGCTGGCCTGCAGCATCTGATCCCCAGGATGCCAGGTATGTGCTGCACATCACCTCATCCACCCGCTCTCAGCAGATAAGTGATGGGTTCACCAGCCACACGTGAAGTCCTGCTTCCTCTCTGACTACAGCAGTGCCTCATGTGACTCGACTTGTAGCCATGGAAACAGGACGCTGGATAGGCAGATGGAGATCCCATCGCTGGGACCCTGAGAGTAGGTGAGTGAAACTGTGCACCTAGGGAGGGTTTAATTCAACCTGCATACATTTTTTGCATGCAAGCCAGATTTTTTTTTTGCCAACATATTTGCCATCTCTGCTGTCTGCTATAATGAGTATTGTAATTGATGGCAGTGCAAGAAGATGTATCTTGCTTCTTACAGAGAGAGTTGCCTGGCTGTTCCCTTGATCCTGTGTCTCGAATACTGTGAGGCTAGGAGCACGCCAGGCAGTGCAGAAAACCAGGTGTTTGTTATATTTTGTGCTTCTACAGTTTTGCGTGCATTTATGTATGCATTTTTCTTGTGTTTTTAGTGCATTTCCCTTTTTCAGTGGAGTAAAATACAGCATCATATTTAATAAGAAACAACAAAAATGCATGTAAAACACAGTCCTCTGTGTCTCCACTGAAATACCTTATGTGCTTTTTCCATGCATTTCTAACATTAAGATATATGCGTTTTGCAATGCAGCCCATAGACTTTCATTGTGGGCAAAAAAGCATGGTTTTTCTGCAACGCTAGTGATTCTGCTCACCGGCCGCCATCCTAGCCTGGGGCTGTGTTCACACTGGGACATTCTGCTGTATTCCTTGTATAAGAGGAAAGCAACAAAATGGAATGGTAGTACTGCACGTTATGGCCACAAAGCGTTGCATACAGTGAATGAAAAGTGTGCTACACTGTACCTGTTAACCTGCATGCAGTGCGTTACCACACCGCAACCCTACTACCGCACTGTTAGCAGCGCATATTTGTTGCATTACAGCACAGTAAGCCCCATTACAAAGTGGCTGCTACACCACTGTACATGTGGCCTGAGCCATAGACCTTGAACAAGCATGCAGATCAGGTGCTCTGACTGAAGTCTGACTGGATAAGCTCCTTGAGTCAGGTGTGTGATTCAGATATCACTGCAGCCATAGAGATCAGCAGGACAGCCAGGCAACTGGTATTGCTTAAAAGGAAATAAATGGTGGAATATTTGCTTTAGGTTCCCTTTAAAGGGAGTCTATAGCATAACAAGAAAGAAAAACAGATCCTTACCTAAGGAGAGGGTCTTATAGAGTCTTCCCATTCCTCTCCTCCTCCCATCATTGCTCCGCAGGCTCCCCCGTTAGAAGTCTCCAACCCATGACCAATGGGAGACTGCTTTCTTCTGCTCCGGGTGGGCTTCGGAAGTCTTTAGGAGCACTCGGGCTCCAGAAGACGGGCCGCTCCACACTATATATGAGCGAGCACCATCTCTCCCATGTGTGCCGTACAGAATCTTCCAAAGCACTCTGGCTCCCAAAGACTCCCAAAACCTCCCACGGTGGAGATTTAAACACAGGAGCCTGCGGGGGAACGCGGAGATGAGAGGAATGGAAAGGCTCTATAGGACCAAGAACATTCCCCCTCCTTAGGTAAGTATCTATTTTTTTATTTTAATTATGCTTCAGATTCACTTTAAAGGGACTCCGAGCTCGAAATCAAATCATTTGAACTTACCCGGGGCTTTCCGCAGCCCAGTGCTGGTCGGGAGGTCCCACGACGTACATCCGGGTCTTCTCCCAGGGCCTGGGCAGAAATCGCTGGCCGCAGGCTCCCGGCCAGCACTGGGCCCGAGTGTCAGGCTCCTCTTCCGCATACGTCACTATGCCGGCCGCCTCACATCATCACGGCGGCCGGCGTGACAGTACAGCGCATGTGCGATTAAACTGCGCATGCGCCATACTGTCATGCCGGCAGCCGTGATGACGCGAGTCGGCCGGCGTAGTGATTTCAGACGTGACGTATGTGGAAGATTAGCCAGACAGACACTCGGGCCCAGTGTCAGCCGGGAGCCTGCAGCCAGCCATTTCTGCCCAGGCCCTGGGAGAAGACCCGGATGTACGTTGTGGGACCTCCCGACCAGCACTGGGCTGTGGAAAGCCCCGGGTAAGTTCGAATGATTTGATTTGATTTTGAGCTCGGAGTCCCTTTAATGCATAGCATCAATGAACATAATACTCCAATTTAAACCAACCTTGCCAATCACATGGAAATTTACATCAACCTAAAGACAGGAACTCACACCCAGGCAACCTAATATGGCTCAAGGCAAAAACTAGAATTTGGAGTAAAGAAATATAACCCCATGATGTTTAAACTCTCATCTAGATCATCTGCTCCGGACAATGTAAAGCAGGGCCAAGGATGATTTTATTAGTTTCATTATTGAATGCCACCAACAAGGTACATCTTCTTTAAAACATTTTATTCATGGTTTTTATTTCTGTTTTTAAAATGTGAGGTTTTTTTTACATCTTGTTATTACATTTATTTTCTTTTATTACAAAGAAATGAGACATTTTGTTTATTTTTACTAGCAATGTGAACAGAGATGGTACATCGCATGTTAAAGCATAAAAAAATCCTTCAAATTGTAATATCAAATAAGACACCGAGGTAGAGCACCCACTGAAATGGCAGCAATTTTCTCATAGAAAAGATTAATTAAAACATTGTTTGATGAAGAGACAAGTTTCTATCAAATAACTGACTGATTTGATTGTACTATTTATTCAGTCATTTCGTGGTACAGTTGGATAGTACTGTGTATGGCCAGAGTTCCCATTCTGATTTTGGCTCCCCTCCCTGTCACGGTCTGTAGGTTTCTGTGCAGTGTGAGACTGAGTACTCATAACATTGACTACAATAGTCATCTCTACTGCTTAGGCAGGGAACACACTTGCAGGGCCATTTTCCCCCATCAATTTCCGGGTCTCTATTTGCTTGTACGTTTTTTGCTGAAGTTTTACCGCTATTGGTCTCTTTTAGTCTGCGTTTCTGGCAGAATATACTGCATGCAAATGTGCACATCGTGCAGGGAAAAGCAGAAAGATGTGCGATTTAAAAATGCATGGAAAATCGCAAACACAACACGATGAGCATTTTCCAGAGCAAGACTAATGACTTCAATAGCCTGTGGAATTGTGTGCGTTTTGCCGTCCGGGCACATGCACAATCACAGCTAGTGTGTTCACTGCCTTAGAGATAAATATTATAGGGCCGGACTTCCCAACCCTGTCCTCAAGGCCCACCCACAGTCCATGTTTTGCAGGAAATAGCACATATTCACAAGTGAGGTAATTAGTGTCTCAGCAGAGCTGATTAAATACTTCTGTGTGTATTTCCACAAAACATGCACTGCTGGTGGTACTTGAGGACAGGGTTGGGGAACACTGTTCTAAGGTACAAGAGGAAGTTTCACTTTAACTGGTTGTAAAGTCACATGGGCAGAACTTCAGTGGCCCGGGCCACCAGCAGTAGCATCATGGTAGAATCCCCACCCCGCACTATGGCCAGATTCCCCTTCCTTGTAAAGTGCAGTTATATTTACCTAGTCCACTCTTAATCTGGACTACACTTCCTCTGTGCTGTATGCTGCCCCCGGAGGCTCATGAGGACATGACATGCATCAGAAGTCAGAGGATCTCGGCATAAAGCATGCAGATGACAAGAGGAAGAGCAGACCAGATGCAGTGTGGACTTGGTAAATAAAACGGTGCTCACTGAACTTGTACTATGTACAGGGAGAGGAAAAAGGAGCACATTGCGCTCCCATGGCTGAGGGACAGGAGCATGACTGAGGAGCATGCCGGGGCGCGCATGCCCAATGAAGGGCTGAATTGCCAGGGTCCAGAGCCACCAGGGGAGATTGTGAGGCACAAGTGGCTTCAAGGGGGCTTAAGGGAACCCCAGGTAAGTATGGAACGTGAGACGCTTCTCATCTCAGGTTCTCTTTAAGAGAGGAGCACCAAGCCCCTTCCTTTAGCGCCCGTGTGAACCGGCCTTTAATGTGAAAATGCTAAACAAATATTAACGGTTTTCAACAGCACTTTGGTCTTATGGTCTTCCCTTTATCTCTTAATTCAGAAGTATTGAATCGGGATGATACCAATTACCCTGGACTTGTCCACACAACAGGAATGTTTAGTGTCTCATGTATTATATTATCAGAAATGAGGTGTGATCTGCATCTCTAAGGATCCATAGAAGTAATCTTCATGTAAACCACCCATTGTCTTCAGACTGAAGTCCCTTCAAAATCTCCACTAATTCTTCAGGTCTCTTTGTTCCTAGCAAAATAAATAAGTGACAAAAGTAAATGGTGTAACAGACAACCAAGCCTTTTATAAATAAATATTCTGTATATGGTTGCAAAATATATATAAGGGCCCTCCAAACAGGTGCTGTAGCTAAGATAGAGGGACAGCTTGCTTGAGAACAAGGTTAGGTGAAAATGACTGATCTTTAACCACTTCACAACTGAGGGATTGTACCCCTTGAGCATCAGCGCAATTTTCACCTTTCAGCGCTCCTTCCATTCGTCTATAACTTTATTATTACTTATCGCAATGAAATTAACTAGATCTTGTTTTTTTTTACTACCAATTAGGCTTTCTTTAGGTTGGACATTATGCCAATAATTTTATTCTAAATGTGTTTTAATGGGAAAATAGGAAAAAAATGGGGGCGGGGGGGGGGGGGAATCATTTTTCTGTTTTTGACCATTATAGTTTTTAAATAATGCATGCTACTGTAATTTAAACCCATGAAATATATTTGCCCGTTTGTCCCAGTTATTACACCTTTTAAATTATGCCCCTATCACAATGTTTGGCGCCAATATTTTATTTGGAAATAAAGGTGCATTTTTTTTCAGTTTTGTGTCCATCCCTAATTACAAGCCCATAGTTTATAAAATAACAGTGTTATACCCTCTTGCAGGGCCGGGCCGAGGCAGAGGCAAGAGAGGCTCCAGCCTCAGGGTGCAGTGTAGGAGGGGGCGCACAACTTACTCAGCTATCATTCCCCTACTGTTTTTGAAGCAGAA
The DNA here is from genome assembly GCF_040937935.1 of Hyperolius riggenbachi. Classification (NCBI taxonomy): domain Eukaryota; kingdom Metazoa; phylum Chordata; class Amphibia; order Anura; family Hyperoliidae; genus Hyperolius; species Hyperolius riggenbachi. The sequence continues at coordinate 2,117,964 of NC_090657.1, forward strand.
AGAAATAAGAAAAAGGGGATGCATGGCAGTGACTGCAAGACAGATAACTAGATATTAAGGTGTTGGGGGTCCTGGGGCACCTCTTAGTCTACTAGCAATCAGGGTGTGACGGCTGGAGTGGGAGGGTTGGAGGGGAGCACTTTGGTGCCTCAGCCTTGGGTGCTGGAGGACCTATTTAAAGATTTAAACAGTCCCTAAGGTAACTATGTATTTTTTTTTATTATAATTTTTTTTTCCTTATTACAAAAATAAATTGGGGGATTGTGGGAGGTAATGAGTTAATTTATAATGTAAAACTATGTATTTGTATATGAAAAATGCTTTTGGGTGTAGTTTTACTATTTGGCCACAAGATGGCCACAGTAACTTTTTGTGAATGTGTCCTGTAAGCATCGGAAGTACGCTTACAGGAAGTACAATGAGGCTGGGAAACTTTTTTTTCACAATGATCGCGTTGCTTCTCATAGAATCAGCCGATCATTGCTGGGGGCTTAGTTCAACGAACGGGAAAGTTTTTTCCCATTCATTGATCTCCAGGCGAGCGGCCGTCGGCGTGCACACAAGCGAGCGGGAGCGGAGATCGGTGGTAGTGGCGGGGGTGCGTGTATCTACGCTCCTGGTGGGGAAATGATGTCAAAAGGAGCATAGATACACGCACCTGTGGTGGTAAAGTGGTTAATATCCAAATTAAGTAGTGGATTATTGGTAATTTTTTTCCAATATTTCACTAGCAGCTTTCTCTGGCCTTCAAATTACTACAGCACTCTTTTACTGTATGCACACAAAAAAAATTGTGTAGATATGACACCCCCCTCCCTCCTGTGTTTTCCCTTGTTGCTATTCTCCAGTCAAGTCTGCAATTAGTTTCAGAAGAAAATGACATGACATGTTTGTGATGGGTGTATTCCAGGGAACTGGGAAATTTGGGCACATGGGGCTAGTGGACAAAAAGGGCGCCGCCATAGACGCCCATATTAATTAGCGTTTATCTGGCGCCTAACGGGAAATTAGGGCGCCTGTGTTAATATAGGTTTTATACACACACTAATCATTTTAGGTGTACAAACTTATAAATTACTGTTTTACATGCATGTTAACAAATATTCATTTCATGATTTAAAACACACCTTATAAATCACTTCATAAGCATTTTTTTTTTAATAAACCTTAATTTTTTCAACCGTGAAAAAAGGGCGCAGATGTTAATTTAAGTTTATAAAACTAATAAACCTTAAATTGTATTTCATTCAGTTTTACACCCTATTTCTCATTTTCTATTGCAAATTTACATATATGTTTAACTACATACCTATTTTAACGTTTATGTATTTATGTTTAATCATTATTTTAACACTTTCAAAATCTGTCCACCAATTCATTCTATTTTAAATATGTACAATAAATCACTATTTCACGTATGTACGCTACTAATCGATTTATAAAGAATAATTTATACTAAATCATTATCTAAGTTTTATAATCAGTTTTTGTAATAAATTAAAAATCCAATATTATATAATTCCCGAAATACACGGTATTATATTAGTTGTGATAAAATTATTATCTAAACTTTGAATTTTCAGTGCCCACTCTTCTTGTGACATTTTCCACTCGTTATAAATATTTTCATCTTTAACTCTGTTGATCTCATTTCCGTGTTTTTTGTTTTTTTTTTCATGTATTGCAGCTTTTTAACGTTTCAATTTACTAATGTCACTTCACCTTATGTCCCTCGTTTCTTAGTACTCCCTTTGTAGTTGTGTTCTCTTCTGTGTTCTATGTAAACCTCTGTCCTTGTGTCACTTGTTACTATTTTTTTTACTCTATTATTGTGTAATGTCTGTGTCTCCTGGTTACTATAATTCATGTCCTTATATGTCCCTTTACAGCATACATGTACAACTCCCATTCCTCCCATTTTTGTGTCACATTGAAAACTAGTTTTTAAATAATTACATTCTTCTCCTCTCAGTGTTACCCAGAACTTAAACATCTATATCAATGTCACTGTATGTGTGGCCTGATATTCAAAATACTAACATGATTCACTTTCTCAAATGACCTCTTCAATGACTGACGAGTTGACAGTGTACTCACACATGAGACTTTTGGCTTTTTCTTATCATTTATTGTTAACGAACTAAACATTTTTTCAGTTTTTGCATATTTTATTTTCAAATCGGCTACATTGTAATTGGGAAAAAAAAATTCCTACAAGAATTAGAAATAAACACATACTTGAGTACAATATCTTTCTTTAACCACTTCACCACTGAGGGGTTTTACCCTCTGAGCACCAGAGCAATTTTCACCTTTCAGCGCTCCTTCCATTCATTCGTCTATAACTTTATTATTACTTATCACAATGAAATGAACTATATTTTGTTTTTTCCGCCACCAATTAGGCTTTCTTTAGGTGGGACATTATGCCAAAATTATTTTTCCTGTTTTCGGCCATTATAATTTTTAAATAATGCATGCTACTGTAATTAAAACTCATGAAATGTATTTGCCCATTTGTCCCGGTTATAAAACCATTTAAATTATGTCCCTATTACAATGTTTGGCGCCAATATTTTATTTGGAAATAAAGGTGCATTTTTTTCAGTTTTGCGTCCATCCCTAATTACAAGCCCATCAGGGCCGTTTCTACCCCCGTGCGGGGCGTGCCGCCGCCGGGGGCGCTGTTAGGAGAGGGGGCGCTATAGTGGAGGAGGGAGCCGGAGCCGCGGGGAGGGCAGCCCGACCTCTCCCTCCCTCTCCCGGGCGCCCTCCGTGCTCCCCCCTCAGATGCAGAGCGAGCAGCCGGGAAGCGCTGTTTGCAACTCACCTGCCTGGCTCCAAGCGCTGCTCTCTCGCCGCTGGTCTTTCTCTTCTCTCTGCATACTGCGGATACACGCGGCTTCCTGTTTAGCCGGAAGCCGCGTGTATCAGCATGTATGCAGAGAGAAGAGACAGACCAGCGGCGAGAGAGCAGCGCTTGGAGCCAGGCAGGTGAGTTGCAAACAGCGCTTCCCGGCTGCTCGCTCTGCATCTGAGGGGGGAGCACGGAGGGCGCCCGGGAGAGGGAGGGAGAGGTCGGGCTGTCCTCCCCGCGGCTCCGGCTCCCCCCTCCACTATAGGGGACAGCTAGCTATCTAACCTATCCTGGGGGCACCTACCTAATCTAACCTACGCTGGGGGCACCTACCTAATCTAACCTACGCTGGGGGCACCTACCTAATCTAACCTACGCTGGGGGGCACCTACCTAATCTAACCTACACTGGGGGGCACCTACCTAATCTAACCTACACTGGGGGGCAGCTACCTATCTAACCTTCACTGGGGGGCAGCTACCTATCTAACCTTCACTGGGGGGCAGCTACCTATCTAACCTTCACTGGGGGGCAGCTACCTATCTAACCTACACTGGGGGGCAGCTACCTATCTAACCTACACTGGGGGGCAGCTACCTATCTAACCTACACTGGGGGGCAGCTACCTATCTAACCTACACTGGGGGGCAGCTACCTATCTAACCTACACTGGGGGGCAGCTACCTATCTAACCTATACTGGGGGCACTTATTTAACCTGTATTGGGGGCACCTACCTAGCTAGCCTATACAGGTGGCCACTATACTGGCTACCTATATTGCAGGCACCTACCTACATAACCTGTACTGGGGCACCTACCTATCTAACTTATACCGGGGGCGCCTGCCTATCTGACCTATACTGGGGGCAACTATACTGGCTACCTATACTGGAGGCACCTACCTGGCTAACCTATAGCGGGGGCAACTATACTGGCTCACCTATGCCTGGGTACCTATACTGGGGTACCTATTCTTGGCTACCTATACTGGGGGGGACCTATACTAAGTGCAACTAGACCTGGCTAACCTATACTGCGGGCACCCATACCTTGCTCGCGGGGGGGCGCAATTTTTACACCCTCGCCCTGGGTGCATTTTAGCCTAGAAACTGCACTGAAGCCCATAGTTTATAAAGTAACAGTGTTGTACCCTCCTGACAAATATTTAAAAAGTTCAGTCCCTAAGGTAACTATTTATGTATTTTTTTTAATTGAAAATTTTTTAATTTTTTTTTCATTACAAAAAAAAAAAAAAAAAATGGAGTGTGGGAGGTAATGAGTTAATTTTTTATGTATAACTAATTCATTTGTGTTTTAAAAATTTTTAGGGTGTAGTTTTACTATTTGGCCACAAGATGGCAACAGTAACTTTTTGTCTAATGCGACCTCCAAGCGTCCTTCCGGACGCTCGGAGGAAGTATAAGGAGGCTGGACACGTGAGTTTTTTTTCACAATGATCGCTCGATCTCCGGGCGAGCGGGCGGCGGCGTGTTTACTAGCGGCGGGTGGCGTGTTTACGAGCAGGAGCGCGGGCAGCGGCGGGAGTGTGCAAAGTACGGATTTCTCCGTCACTGGGGGTTAAAGGATGGAAAAAGGGACGGAGAAATTCGTACGGGTGGGGGTAGAGTGGTTAAACTTACTTATTTATTACTTTATTTTAATCACCATTCCATACAACTGCTATATCACATACAGTATCTGGATGTAATAAAATAAAAACATTTCTCATAAACAGAATATATATATATATATATATATATATATATATATATATATATATATATATATATATATATATATATATATATATCTATATCTATATATATCTATATCTTTAATATATATCCTTTTGTTCTCCTTTTACATCTTTAATACTACATTTAAAAACACCATGCAATTCAAATACATAATTGACATAGTATTCAAAATCCCTAGTAGTTCTAATGTTAGTGTTGTGGCCAATATTAATTTGGGCTAGTATGTTCTTATACAGTAATCTCTCATAGCATGGTACTGAAGGTGTTTTTTTTTTAACTACTTCCCGACCGCCGTATAGACAAATGGCGGCCGGGAAGCAGACGCCGCAAGGACCGCCGTATTGACAAAATGCGGCGGTCCTTGTTTGGGCATGGGCGGAGCGATCGCGTCATCCGTGACGCGATCCTCCGCCTCCGCCTGTCGCCGCTCACTCGCCGCAACATCCCGCCGGCCATACGGAAGCGCCGGCGGGATGTTAACCCGACGATCGCCGCATACAAAGTGTATAATACACTTTGTAATGTTTACAAAGTGTATTATACAGGCTGCCTCCTGCCCTGGTGGTCCCAGTGTCCGAGGGACCACCAGGGCAGGCTGCAGCCACCCTAGTCTGCACCAAGCACACTGATTTTCTCCCCCCCCCCGCCCCAGATCGCCCACAGCACCCATCAGACCCCCCCCTGCCCACCCCCCAGACCCCTGTTTGCACCCAATCACCCCCCTAATCACCCATCAATCACTCCCTGTCACTATCTGTCAATGCTATTTTTTTTTAATACCCCCCCCTGCCCCCTGCTCCCTCCTGATCACCCCCCAACCCCCCAGATTCTCCCCAGACCCCCCCCAGACCACCACCCCCCAATGTACTGTATGCATCTATCCCCCCTGATCACCTGTCAATCACCTGTCAATCACCCGTCAATCACCCGTCAATCACCCGTCAATCACCCGTCAATCACCCATCAATCACCCGTCAATCACCCATCAATCACCCCCTGTCACTGCCACCCATCAATCAGCCCCTAACCTGCCCCTTGCGGGCAATCTGATCACCCCCCCACACCAATAGATCGCCCGCAGATCCGACATCAGATCACCTCCCAAATCCATTGTTTACATCTATTCTCTCCTCTAAACACACACTAATTACCCATCAATCACCCATCAATCACCCCCTATCACCACCTGTCACTTTTACCTATCAGATCAGACCCTAATCTGCCCCTTGCGGGCACCCAATCACCCGCCCACACGCTCAGATTGCCCTCAGACCCCCCCTTATCAATTCACCAGTGCATTCATTACATCTGTTCTTCCCTGTAATAACCCACTGATCACCTGTCAATCACCTGCCAATCACCTATCACCCATCAATCACCCCCTGTCACCCCCTGTCACTGCCACCCATCAATCAGCCCCTAACCTGCCCCTTGCGGGCAATCTGATCACCCACCCACACCATTAGATTGCCCGCAAACCCGCCGTCAGATTACCTCCCAAATGTATTGTTTACATCTGTTATCTTCTCTAAACACCCACTAATTACCCATCAATCACCCCCTATCACTGTTACCTATCAGATCAGACCCTAATCTGCCCCTTGCGGGCACCCAATCACCCGCCTACACGCTCAGATTACCCTCAGACCCCCCCTTATCAATTCGCCAGGGCATTATTTACATCTATCCTTCCCTGTAATAACCCACTGATCACCTGTCAATCACCTGCCAATCACCTATCACCCATCAATCACCCCCTGTCACCCCCTGTCACTGCCACCCAACAATCAGCCCCTAACCTGCCCCTTGCGGGCAATCTGATTACCCACCCACACCAATAGATCGCCCGCAGATGCGACATCAGATCACCACCCAAGCGCAGCGTTTACTCTCCTCTAAACACCCACTAATTACCCATCAATCACCCATAAATCACCCCCTATCACCACCTGTCACTGTTACCCATCAGATCAGACCCTAATCTGCCCCTTGCGGGCACCCAATCACCCGCCTACTCGCTCAGATTACCCTCAGACCCCCCCTTATCAATTTGCCAGTGCAATATTTACATCTGTTCTCCCCTGTAATAACCCACTGATTACCTGTCAATCACCTATCAATCACCCATCAATCACCCGCTGTCACTGCCACCCATCAATCAGCCCCTAACCTGCCCCTTGCGGGCAATCTGATCACCCACCCACACCAATAGATCGCTCGCAGATCCGACGTCCGATCACCTCCCAAGTGCAGTGTTTACATCTGTTCTCTACCCTAAACACCCACTAATTACCCATCAATCACCCCCTGTCACTGCTACCTATCAGATTAGAACCCTATCTGCCCCTAGGGCACTCAATCACCCGCCCACACCCTCAGAATGCCCTCAGACCCCAGCCCTGATCACCTCGCCAGTGCATTGCTTGCATCTATTCCCCCCTCTAATCACACCTTGAGACACCCATCAATCACCTCCTGTCACCCCCTAGCACACCTACCCATCAGATCAGGCCCTAATTTGCCCCGTGTGGGCTCCTGATCACTCGGCCAAACCCTCAGATCCCCCTCAGACCCCCTTCCGATCACCTCCCCAGTGCATTGATTGCATCTATTTTCCCCTCTAACCACCCCCTGAGACACCCATCAATCACCTCCTGTCACCCCCCTAGCACTCCTATCCATCAGATCAGGCCCAATACAACCTGTCATCTAAAAGGCCACCCCGCTTATGACCGGTTCCACAAAATTCGCCCCCTCATAGACCACCTGTCATCAAAATTTGCAGATGCTTATACCCCTGAACAGTCATTTTGAGACATTTGGTTTCCAGACTACTCACGGTTTTGGGCCCGTAAAATGCCAGGGCGGTATAGGAACCCCACAAGTGACCCCATTTTAGAAAAAAAGACACCCCAAGGTATTCTGTTAGGTGTATGACGAGTTCATAGAAGATTTTATTTTTTGTCAAAAGTTAGCGGAAATTGATTTTTATTGGTTTTTTTCCACAAAGTGTCACTTTCCGCTAACTTTTGACAAAAAATAAAATCTTCTATGAACTCACCATACTCCTAACAGAATACCTTGGGGTGTCTTCTTTCTAAAATGGGGTCACTTGTGGGGTTCCTATACTGCCCTGGCATTTTAGGGGCCCTAAACCGCGAGGAGTAGTCTAGAAAACAAATGCCTCAAAATGACCTGTGAATAGGACGTTGGGCCCCTTAGCGCACCTAGGCTGCAAAAAAGTGTCACACATGTGGTACCGCCGTACTCAGGAAAAGTAGTATAATGTGTTTTGGGGTGTATTTTTACACATACCCATGCTGGGTGGGAGAAATTTCTATGTAAATGGACAATTGTGTGTAAAAAAATCAAACAATTGTCATTTACAGAGATATTTCTCCCACTTAGCATGGGTATGTGTAAAAATACACCCCAAAACGCATTATACTACTTCTCCTGAGTACGGCGGTACCACATGTGTGGCACTTTTTTACACCCTAAGTACGCTAAGGGGCCCAAAGTCCAATGAGTACCTTTAGGATTTCACAGGTCATTTTGCGACATTTGGTTTCAAGACTACTCCTCACGGTTTAGGGCCCCTAAAATGCCAGGGCAGTATAGGAACCCCACAAATGACCCCATTCTAGAAAGAAGACACCCCAAGGTATTCCGTACGGAGTATGGTGAGTTCATAGAAGATTTTATTTTTTGTCACAAGTTAGCGGAAAAAGACACTTTGTGAAAAAAAACTATTAAAATCAATTTCCGCTAACTTGTGACAAAAAAATAAAAACTTCTATGAACTCACCATACTCCTAACGGAATACCTTGGGGTGTCTTCTTTCTAAAATGGGGTCATTAGTGGGGTTCCTATACTGCCCTGGCATTTTAGGGGCCCTAAACCGCGAGGAGTAGTCTTGAAACAAAAATGACCTGTGAAATCCTAAAGGTACTCATTGGACTTTGGGCCCCTTAGTGCAGTTAGGGTGCAAAAAAGTGCCACACATGTGGTATCGCCGTACTCGGGAGAAGTAGTATAATGTGTTTTGGGGTGTATTTTTACACATACCCATGCTGGGTGGGAGAAAGATCTTTGATCATTTGATTATCTGGGGGGGGGGGGGGTAACCTAATACTGGGGGCACATCTGGCTATAATTGGTGGGGGGGCAATTCTGGGGGTACATATGGCTATAATGGGGGAAATTTTATCCTGGGAACACAACTGCCTATAATGAGGGGTGCCAATCCTGGCGGCGTTACTGTCTCTCTGTACTGGGGGGTGGTAGATACATGGGACACATCTGACTATATGGGGGTGCCGATATTGGGGTCACATCTGGCTAAACTGGGAAGGTTGGGCTGATACTCGGGGCACATCTGACTATATTAGGGGGGACATTAACTGGTGGAATGGTTTTATCACTGTGGTACTTTTTATTTTTAAACTGGAATTGTTAAAAACTGAGAAATAATGCATTTTTTTAATTTTTGTTCCCTTTTTTCAATTAAAATGCCTAGAAAACAAAATTGTTCTTGGGACTAAATACCCCCCATTGAAAGCCTGGTTTGTCTTGAAAAAAACGATATATAGATCATTTAGGTGTAGTGAGTAGGGATAAAGCTATTGCTGATTGAATAGGGACACCGCTAAAGCGTCAAAACTGCTCTGGTCAATAAGGGGAAAACAAGATCTGGATGCGAAGTGGTTAAGGTGGTGGTGGGAGCATGTGTGCTACCAATCTTTCGAAACCAAATTATATAATGTGCTATGAAGCATCAAAATGCCAGTGTGTAATCCAAAAAAAATGTTGTTAATTATTTAACTCTTAATTAAAAAAAAACCTCCACCGATTTATTGAGAATGGTAGGACAACGTTGCTCTTTTGCGCTGTTAACATGGTACATACATAATGATGTTACATTCTGTTTCCATGTCTTTTATTAGTTGTCTTTACCAGGGTTCACAAACCTTTTGAAGCACGGTGGCCACTCTCGGGCCCAAACATTTCTCTGTGTCCAATTGGGGGTGCGTTGTTACTTTTTTGGGCAAACACCACCTTTTTTCATTGATTCGGAATGTAGTATATCGGCAAGTAGGTATCTAGGTAGAGTTCCTTCTTTATATTCCCCATTGCCTTTGAAGCATCTCTTCAAGCAGGGCTTCCTGCTCTTGTGATGTGCTGGAAGGAGTGAAGGAGGCGGGTCATCATCATTCTGTAGCGTCGATGCCCGCTATCAGGTGAACAGCTGGCCTGCCTCCTTCCCTCCCAGCAGCCGAGCTTGAAGCACTGCTGTATGTGATGCTGTCAAGGCTATTGGCAATATAAGTTAATAAGTAAGTAAGCGGCCGTTCGCTCTTAAGGTAACAGAAGTGGCGTCCGGGGGGGCGGGTGGAAGAGGGAGACGACACGGCCCACCATTACAAAGCCCACGGCACATCATGTTGGGAACCCACGGTCTCTTTTACTGACCAATTTGTTACCCTCCGTAACTGACATTTACTTTATGCATTTGGTGTACAAAACAATGTCACCAACATCTACATTTTACAAGTATAGAACATCATTTAAAAAAAAAAAAAAAAAATTATATATATATATATATATATATATATATATATATATATATATATATATATATATATATATATATATATATATATATATATATATATATATATATATATATATATATATATATATATATATATATATGGTTAGGATTTTGTTCTTTAATTTATCTTACTCGGTTTTCAATTTTTGGTTAAATGAATTTGTTATATTTTTTGTGTTTTTATTTTATCTTTGAATATTGAACTAAAGTTTGTGAATCATTCATCTTTAAACTTATAATATGGAAGAAGTGAGAGGCCAATTTTGTGTACTATTTTTGGGAGTGAATGACAAATGATAAGTGAGATGAAATATACTCACAAACTTGGTTTAACATTCAGGCAACCAAATGTATAGGCAGGTGATGAGATTACACCTCTCCTCACTCAGCATTACAAAGTATTTCTCTGAACTGAACAAGCTAAGGTGGACATTCCCCTCAACCAGTAGTGGATACATTAAATTTGTATGTGCACAGAGGCGGCGGCAGGATTAAATAAGACACTATTTTGTGTCTGCTCATTTGGAGAGAAGCACACCACTTCCTCAAAGCAACGTGTTAATCATTGTATCGGATTTTATCCTGCTTGCGCCTCTGTTCACTAATCTTTAAAGTTCAGTATGAAAGTATTCACATGTCTAAATTCACATGTCTAAATCTGCACAAGGAACTGCTGTAGTTAATTCAGAATATTTACCATCGTACTTCCTTAAGTGTCCAACAATAGAAAAAACACGGCAGTAGAATAGTGAAGTTAGCAAAGACGGACTGAAGAGCTGTCTTGGACTGCTTCTGACAGTAATGGAGAAATCCACAGCTGTAATAAAATAAAGTGAGACGGGTAAGTTTTCTGTTTAATAACCTGAAAAGCTTGTAATATGACTTCATAACCAAATGTATTTTCTTAACAAGTTATTATTATTATTATTTTTTATTTATATAGCGCCAACATATTCCGCAGCGCTTTACAAAGCACAATAAGACGACAAGGGGAACATAGATACAACTAACAAATATACAGCAGAGTTCCAAGCAGCACAAATATTGTTACAAAAACAGTAAACATTAGGAGGATGACCCTGCCCTTGCGAGCTTACAATCTAATGGGTAGTGGGGGACACACTAGGTAAGGGGGTGGAGGATGGATGAGGCAGTGATTCTTTGCCTCTGATTACATTGTGACAAATAAGTAGAGTTGGGCCGAACGGTTCACCGGCGAACGGGGTTCGCGCGAACTTCGGTGGTTCGCGTGTGGGTGCCGCAGGCGAACGTTTGCGGAAGTTCGCTTCGCCTGGTTCGCTCCATAAAGCAAAATTTTTACCCTCCATTTCACTGTCAGCAGACATGTTATTGTCAAACACACTGCTTGAGAACCCACCCGCCCACCCTCCCTTCAAGCTAGGTCCTTTATACCATTTGACTCAGTTGTCTGCCTACACTAATTAGTTATGGGACAGCTGCTACACACTCTGCTAGGGAGATTTTAATTGGCCTCCTCCCTCCCTCCCTCCTCCCTCCTCCCACCTCCCTCCTCCCACCTCCCTTCTACCCTTCTACCTATTCCCTCCTACCGGAGGGAGGAGGGTCTCTTCTGCCAGGGAATTATACTATTTTAAAAACCAGTATACATCATACCATAGCTGGGAATACATACATGAGTATACATCATACCATAGCTGGGGATACATACATGAGTATACATCATACCATAGCTGGGAATTGAACCCAGATCTCACTGTGTGGTGGGCACGTCACCCTAAGCACTGTACCACTACAGTAGTAAGTGAAGCTAGCCTAAAATGCACCATTAATGCTCAATGCAATAGAACCATTAGGTTGCTTAAAGGAGAACTGTAGTGAGAGGTATATGGAGGCTGCCATATTGATTTCCTTTTAAGCTATACCAGTTGCCTGGCAGCCCTGCTGATCTATTTGGCTGCAGTAGTGTGAATCACACCAGAAACAAGCATGCAGCTAATCTTGTCAGATCTTACAAAAATGTCAAACACCAGATCTGCTGCATGCTTGTTCAGGGTCTAGGGCTAAAAGTATTGGAGGCAGAGGATCTGCAGGATAGCCAGGTAACTGGTATTGCTTAAAAGGAAATCAATATGGTAGCCTCCATATACCTTTCACTACAGTTCTCCTTTAAAGGGAACCTTAACTGAGAGTGATATGGCTGTTTCCTGTAAACAATACCAGTTGCCTGGCAGTCCAGCTGATCTTTGTGACTGCAATAGTGGCTGAATCACACCCTGAAACAAGCATGCAGCTAATCCAGTCTGACTTCAGTCAGAGCACCTGATCTGCATGCTTGTTCAGGGGCTGTGGCTAAAAGTATTAGAGACACAGGATCAGCAGGCGATTCAGGCAACTGGTATTATTTTAAAAGGAAAAATTAGCTGCATGCTTGTTTCTGGTGTGATTCACACTACTGCAGCCAAATAGATCAGCAGGGCTGCCAGGCAACTGGTATAGCTTAAAAGGAAATCAATATGGCAGCCTCCATATACCTTTCACTACAGTTCTCCTTTAAGCAACCTAATGGTTCTATTGCATTGAGCA
>NC_090657.1:2130958-2173458 GCF_040937935.1 Hyperolius riggenbachi
ATTTTTTAGTTAACTATGATGATTCAAATAAGCCTGATATGTATACATTTCAAGAATTAGTGTCAGTTATATGCCAGATAGAGTTAATCCTTAACAAGTGCAAAATAGTAAAATGCTCAGAATAGATTTGTTTTTACTTTTATGGAGACTTAGATAGCAATTCTAGACAGACCAAGGTTGCCATGTTTTTCTTTGTTTTGGGAACAATATCTTATGTTGAAATTAGTGACGACAGCAGACATTATGTTATGGTTATGGTAGGTCATTGTGACTTTTATAAACTGACAGATAAAGCATTTTTATTATAAGTTTAATGCATAATAGTACACTGCCATCTGGTGGTTTTTGTAATCTTTTATGAGTTCTAAAATTAATGATTTCTTCATAAAAAAAATTATAGAATGAAATTATTATTTAGATTGCTGATCAGTATATACAATATTTGATTACTCTTTAAGGATAGTATAGTGTTTAAATAAGTATTCATGTACCGTAAGCCTGAATACTGTTGGTTACAGGCCTATGTATTTTGGTGGGTCAAGATGGCCGACAGCATTTCAGAAAGAAATGGGCATACCTCAGGCCAATTAAGACACAGATGTCATAATAAGTAAATAAAGCATGGAACATAGATATGGGAGATGTTTTTAATTCTGGAGACCCAGTGTCTCATGACATTTCTCTTATCGGGGGGTCATAACGTAGTCAAGATGTCTACCTGCGTATGTACCCAATTAATTAAGATATCACCCTCATTAGTTAAATGTCAGACTTTGTGAATAAGATACGTTGAATGACGCACAAAACATTCCAAGATATGAAAAATACGTCAGTGGGAAATTCCGATTTTTCAGCCATTTGAAAATTGGGTATAAAAAGGGAGGTAGGATGGGCAGGTTTTTACACATCTCGACAACAGCTACCTTGGGTGAGACCTTCTACATAATTGAGGAGAGGTATGCCTTATTGATATTATATTCTGGTGATTCTTAGCATTCTTAGCATTGAATATTTAGCTAAGGCCATTAAGCATTGAAAGTTAGCATTTTTTTTATGAGCCTTATTTTTGAATGTTTTCTCTCAGCAACTACTAGAGATACACAGAAATAGGCAACATTAACCAACCTTAGATCTACAATTCATTATCTGCATGAAGTTATTTCATGGAACTGTGAACTTTGATCATCTTGAAGATTCATATTTTCCGCTGTAAATATATTGCTTTTTGAAAAATACAAATTTATATAAAAATCCAAACTGAGTGCTTTGAGCTTATTCCAAGAAGAAACCATCATCTATAACTTTTACTGTTGTAGAGGAAGGGATTCCACTATACCCGATATTTTTGATCGCAACGCTGTAAAAGTTCTACCTTTTACTGAGTTAGTGATCTTACAGAGGTAGATACCGTAAGGTTTTCTAACACCGCCTCATCGGCGGTCCATGCTTGGACAAGAACCAACATGAATCAAATCTCTGTTACAATAATGTTCAAACGATAATATAGAACAATCTGTTCTATTTGCAAACAGTAAGTAATACCCCGTTACATAAATATAGACTTGCCAACAATTTAAGGTTATCCATTTCTCAAGCCCAATTCAAAACCCCATCATGTACCCCACTTCACAAGTTTTAGTAGGTTACTTTTCCCATTAATTTAACCAAATATGACCAATTTCCCCCCATATATAGCCATATTTTCAACCCTTGTCCCCCTCAGCCATAGAAAGACATGTGTTTGCACACCAAAACAACAATTTAGTAATATCGGTCTGCCTTTGAATCCTATAAATAGCTGTAGGTTTCACCTTCTGTCGACCAACCCATAGAAAGAAAGCTGATCACATTAGAGGAGGAATCACGGGTTACCAATGTACCAGGGCCATTGTATTACTTCCACAGCACGCATAACCATATCCTATCAAAGTCTACATCCCTGGTGCTGCAGACGATCCATGACCCATTGAGTTGCTTTTGATCTATTGGCAAAAAATGTCAGTGTTTTTCAATGTCAAATAGTTTCAAGAGTGAAATTTATTGTAAATCTGTGCCTGTGCCGAGTGGAACACAAATTATAATACATCTGAAGTTCTATCTGCTAAAAACCTAACCAATGTACGGCCAGCATGCATGCAATATATATTTTAATTAAATTGATTAAACATAATATAATCCAGTTTAAAAAAAATGTTTATTTATAACAAAACATTTTATTTTACAACTATAAAAATAGAAAAAAATTATAAACATAAAATGACTGATATAAAGTGCAATTAACCGTTGTAACACAATTTGAATTTGTAAATTAAAAATTATCTAATTAGACTAAAGATAAGGTATAAAAGAAACAAAATTAAATGATATTACAAACACCAAAATTAAACAGGCTATGTATGTCCAGACTGTAAAAGAAATTCTCTGATCATAAAAAAAAAATATGTATTCACATACACATGTATTAACGGTCATCAACATTTCATCATCATGTTATCTCCCTTGAATTGACCGAGTGACACAGCATCTTATGCTGAGTACACACAATGAAATTTCACGATTGATATTCCACTCGATCTACAGGTCAATAGATTATTTCAGATATGAACGATCGGCTATCGGTCGATAGAGTGGTTGATTTGGAATACTTGGCATTAGCTACGTTTTTTAAATCTAAAAAAATGGATCGAGAGCGATCAAGCATATCTGAAATAGAAGATTTAGTGTGATCGAGTTGGAAAATGCATCGTGTATTACCCAGCATAACGCTCCACCACACTGTCCCACCAAGTGTCATTTGTTCACCGCCATATAAATCAAAAATCAAAATATAATATCAATCATTTTATGACCTACTTCTGCAAGAGAAGTAATAGTTAACAATCGGGGATGGCTTTTGCCAGGACAGCCATCAGGGTGGGTGGAACGAATAACAGCAGTGTGAGGGGCCCTGGGCCCACCAGGGGTACAGGCTTCAAAAAGACCTTAGCGTACAATGAAATGAAAAAAAAAAAAAAAAAATGTGTTTGCGGCTTACTGCCTAGGTGCTGCCCTGTGAAGTAAATCCTTGTACGTGTTCACGTGGTCAGCAGGGAGGTATCACTCTGAGCAGGTGCTATATGTAGTTGTGACGTCACAACGGCATATTGCGCCTGTGCAGAGCACTCAGTGACATGTGAATGGGTAAAAGAGGACACTTTGACAGATAGCGCCTGCGCAGTAACCACTTGAGGACCGTGGGCTTTACCCCCCTTAAGGACCAGACCCTTTTTTCCATTCAGACCACTGCAGCTTTCACGGTTTATTACTCGCTCATACAACCTACCACCTACATGAATTTTGGCTCCTTTTCTTGTCACTAATAAAGCTTTCTTTTGGTGCTATTTGATTGCTGCTGCGATTTTTACTTATATTCATCAAAAAAGACATGATTTTTGTCAAAAAAAATGTTTTTAACTTTCTGTGCTGAACATTTTTCAAATAAAGTAAAATTTCTGTATACATGCAGCAAAAAAAATGTGGACAAAATGTTTTAAATAAAAAAAACCCATTCAGCCTATATTGATTGGTTTGGGTAAAAGTTATAGCGTTTACAAACTATGGTGCAAAAAGTGAATTTTCCCATTTTGAAGCATCTATGACTTTCCTGACCCACCTGTCATGATTAGTGTTGGGCGAGCAGTGTTCGCCACTGTTCGGGTTCTGCAGAACATCACCCTGTTTGGGTGATGTTCGAGTTCGGCCGAACACCTGGTGGTGTTCGGCCAAACTGTTCGGGTTCGCCCGAACTGCTGAATGCCCGGCCGCACAGGGCCCCTGTTCGGCCGAATACGGCCCCCCTATGGGGTCGCAGGCATAAGGGGGAAGAGCATGCCCCGATCGTGGGGGGGTGGGGGGGGTGGGGGTGGGTCGGAAATTCCCCCCACCCCCTCCGCTAGCGCTCTCCCCTCTGCCCGCTTCCCCATACAAAAGTTTGACGAAAGTAAAATAGTACCAGTGGTGGTGGCTGGCTGCTGCAGTGGCTGGCTGGCACTATGAAGTGACTGAGGAGGAGGAGTCGGAGTAGGACGCGTTGAGGGAGGCCAGGCAGCGGGCGGTTCAGCGGTAGTACCCTTATGGTACTTCCGCCCTTTCTCTGACCTCACGTCCTCTGCGTGATGACGCGTACCCTCGTATGCAGAGGACGTGAGGTCAGAGAAAGGGCGGAAGTACCACAAGGGTACTACCGCTGAACCGCCCGCTGCCCGGCCTCCCTCAACGCGTCCTACTCCTCCTCCTCCTCCTCCTCAGTCACTTCATAGTGCCAGCCAGCCACTGCAGCAGCCAGCCACCACCACTGGTACTATTTTACTTTTGTCAAACTTTTGTATGGGGAAGCGGGCAGAGGGGGGGGGGGGGGGAGCGCTAGCGGAGGGGGTGGGGGGAATTTCCGACACCCCCCGCGATCGGGGCATGCTCCCCCCTTATGCCTGCGACCCCATAGGGCCCCCAAAAGCGGGATGTTCGGGGAGTTCGGGGTTTGGCCCGAACATGCCGAACATCGCGGCCATGTTCGGCGAACGTTCCCGAACATCCAGGTGTTCGCCCAACACTAGTCATGATTCATGAGGGGCTAGAATTCCAGGATAGTATAAATACCCTCAAATGACCCCATTTTGGAAAGAAGACATCCCAAAGTATTCACTGAGAGGCATAGTGAGTTCATAGAAAATTTTATTTTTTGTTGCAAGTTAGCAGAAATCTGTGACAAAAAAAAAAAAAAAAAAAAAAAAGAAGATTTCTGCTAACTTGCAATAAAAATAAATAAAATAAATAAATGAAATCTGCCACGGACTCAGTATGCTCCTCTCTGAATACCTTGAAGTGTCTACTTTCCAAAATGGGGTAATTTGTGGGGTGTGTTTACTGTCCTGGCATTTTGAGGGGTGCCTAATTGTAAGCACCCCTGTAAAAGCCAAAAGGTGACTTGGCTAAGATGGCGCTGAACGGCAGCCACGGCACAGAGCTCTTTTTTTCTTTTGGTTTTCCTTTGATTTTCCCTGGGCATTGCAGGACTTTAATGCACGTAAGTGCATATAAGTGTGCCTAGCACACAGAAGCTCCAGGGACGGATCGCGCACGGGCCACCCACGTGGTGTCCATGTCCGGAGCACTACCGCAGAACCCCTAGGCAGAGGGAAGGCCACCCACATGGACGGGGGTCCATGCCCCGGAGCACCACTGCTGTACCGCTGGGCAGAGGGGAGGCTGATCGTGACAGGGGGAGAGGCTCATAGTGTCGCAGGGAGCCCTGCAGAGGGGAGCCGGCACATCACAGAAGAGCTCTTCGCAGGAGACCCACGTGGAGTGGTCCCCAGCTCACCATCGCCACCTCACAGCCACAGTCATCCCCCGCAGTTGGCTGCTGGCCAGGACATCGACGGCCAAGCAACAGCAGGCACCCCATCCATCTCAAACAGGGGAGCCTGCTGACGGAAAGACCTTCGCCAGCAGGGGGACGCTGCAAAGCCCTGCATCCTCCTCTCCACGTGGGGGGCCTGGTAGGCCAGCGGACCAGAGGCCTCTCTGACCACACAGCGGACAGTCACACCAGGCTGCCTTAATCCTCCCAGCAGCCACCATCCAGCTAGGCATCCTGCCACTAGGAAGCTCCTGACCACCACAGAGCCTTGGATCATGGCATCACTAGGAGCTACTGATACAGTGATGGGCCGGTAAGAACCTCGCTCTCCTCACCTGCTTGCTGCCTGCACACACTGATCTGCACACATCTCACCTGCTTGCTGCCTGCACACATTGAACTGCTCTGTTATGAACTGGCAAACAGCAGACCATAACACACATAACTATTATCTGTACGGACTGTTAGTCTAAAATTGTCTTTTGTACGGACTGCTACCCTTGCAATTGCTCTACTGTACTGCTCAGGGATGGACTGTACAGTACTGCTCATGTGAGGGTCTGTATTGCACTGTTCATGTGATAGGCTGTGTTGCATTGCTGTATTACACCGCTCACGTGATGGACTGTATTGCACTGATCATAAGATGGACTGTATTGCACTGCTCACGTGATAGGCTGTATTGCACCACTCATGTGATGGACTGTATTGCACCGCTCACGCAACGGACTATCGCACTGCTCACGTGGACTGTATTGCACTGCTCATGTAATGGACTGTTTTGAACCACTCATGTGACAGTCTGCACCTCACTGTTCACTGTCTGTGGCGGGTTACTTTTTGGGCAATGCCAGTCTCTTCCACCCCCCGTAGGCACCCCGCTCCCTCCATTGACCACGCGCCCGCCCCCCCACACCATGCGCACCACGTACTCCAGGGAGCAACTTCTGCGGTGGGAACATCGTGGCCCACCACTCCCTGAGGCCAATCTCCTGCAAAACCAGGTCCAGGACTACATACAGCAAGTCCTGGAATCCGCTCCTTGGCCCAGGGCGGGCTGGCAGCGAAGGGGCTGTCGAGCTGGGGCCCGCGTGAGACTCAAGAAGAGGGGCTTGAGGTCAGCCATCCCCTCGGGACTCTTGGCGAATGTCCGCTCTCTCCCTAACAAACTGGACGAACTATGTCTCCTCTGCGGCAGGTGGGAGCTCGGGAGGAACACCTAAGTACTCTGCTTCATGGAGACCTGGCTACATGAGAACATCCCGGAGAACGCCCTACGCCTTCCAGGCTTCAGCCTCATACGGGGAGACCGTGACCCTTCCCTCTCTGGGAAGAAAAGAGTCGGTGGCATCTGCTTCTACGTCAGCTCCTCATGGTGCCCCACCCCACCAGTACTTGACAGGAGGTGCTCCCCAGACCTAGAACTTCTTCTTGTGAACTGCAGGCCAGCATATTCACCACGGGAGTTCTCCTCCTATGTCCTAGTTGGAGTTTATATTCCCCCTGATGCCGACGCCAAATCTGCCCTGAATACCCTCAGCAACGCCATCTCGCAGTGGGAAATATCCCTCCCGGACTCACTGTTCATAGTCATGGGCGACTTCAACAGGGCAAACCTTCGACAAGAGCTGCCACACTACCATCAGCATGTTGCTTGCCCGACCAGAGGCCTGAGCACCCTCGATCATTGCTACACGCCACTGAAGAATGCCTACAAGGCTATCCCTGGGGCGGCACTCGGCTCCTCCAACCACTGCCTTGTGCATCTCATCCCCACCTACAGGAGCCTCCTGGAATCGGCAAAACCGGTCGTGAAGTCCTCCAAGGTATGGTCCAGCGAGGCCAAGCTCCACCTTCAAGCCTGCTTTGATTGCATGGACTGGGAGTCCTTGGCAGCTCCAGACCTGGACGAGTGGGCGGACATCGTCACCTCATACATCAGCTTCTGTGAGGCCTCCTGCGTCCCAACCAAATCTTTCAAGGTCTACCCGAATAACAAACCGTGGTTCTCCAAAAAGCTACGGCTACAGTGGAAACGTAAGGAGGTGGCTCACAAGGCGGGAAACCAGGAGGAATTCAGGAAGGCGAGGAATGCTCTGAAGCAAGAGCTGAGAGCCGCAAAAAAGGAGTTTGCTGAGAGGATGAAGCAGAACCTGCGCTCTAACAACTCACGAGCTGTATGGCAAGGGCTCAAGGCTGCCACCAACTACAAGCCTCCTCCTCAACATGCTACACCCAGCCCTGAATTAGCTGAAGAACTAAGCAAATTCTACCACAGGTTTGAAAAGCAGGCTGAGCCTGGGGGGCACCCGCCACCTCCTCCCCCCCCCAGCCCACGCGCACAGCGACCCAGGTGAGGACTCAATCTCTCTGGAAGTGAGTGAGGCAGATGTTCGGCATCTCCTGTCCATGCTAAATGCCAGGAAAGCCTCGGGACCAGGGGCGTAACTAAGCCTCACCGGGCCCCCCTGCATAAATTAACAGCGGGCCCCGGCCCCCCTCCCTCCCCCTCGGCCCGCTCGTGGCCGTTTTTTAGGGGGCTGGAGGGGTGGCAGCATGAGGGGAAAGCCTTGCCCACAGTCGGCGGGGAGGGGGGAAGATCCCCCCTCTCCCTCACCTCGGGGCTCTCCCCTCTGCGCTCCCCTCCAGCTAGTGTACCAGCTCCAGTGTGTGGGCAGCGGGCAGCGGCGGGCAGATACATACCTTCTTCCGTGCGTTCCTTCGGAGACTTCTCGCTCTACCGGCTGACGTCACTTCCGGAAGTGACGTCGGCCGCCAGAGCGAGAAGTCTCCGATGGAACGCACGGAAGAAGGTATGTATCTGCCCGCCGCTGCCCACACACTGGAGCTGGTACACTAGCTGGAGGGGAGCGCAGAGGGGAGAGCCCCGAGGTGAGGGAGAGGGGGGGGATCTTCCCCTCTCCCCGCCGACTGTGGGCAAGGCTTTCCCCTCGTGCTGCCACCCCTCCAGCCCCCTAAAAAACGGCCACGAGCGGGCCCCAGGGGGGGGCGGGCGCAGGGGCTATTGTTACGCTCCTGCTCGGGACCTGATGGTGTGTCCCCAGCCTGCCTCAAATCTTGTTCGGAGCAACTTGCCCCCATCCTCTCCACCATCTTCAGCAGGTCACTGACAGAGGGCAGAGTCCCTGCGTGCTTCAAGAGGTCCACCATCATTCCTGTTCCTAAGAAACAAGGCATCTCTGACCTCAACAACTTCAGGCCTGTGGCCCTGACGTCCGTTATCATGAAGACCCTAGAGAGAGTGGTCTTATCCACCTTGCCCCTACTAGACCCACTCCAGTTTGCCTACAGAGCAAACAGGTCCACTGATGCTCTAAACATCTGCCTGGAATACATCTACAACCATCTGGACAGGAAGGATGCATATGCAAGAGTACTGCTATTGGACTTCAGCTCGGCATTTAACACCATATGCCCACGCACCCTCCAGAATGTTCTGGCCGCACTTGGGGTCCACCCCACCCTACGCCTATGGATCGTTGACTTTCGCTCTAACAGATCCCAAGCTGTCAGGCTGGGGGACATCTACTCACGAGAAGTGATAACCAACACAGGGGCACCCCAGGGCTGCGTCCTGTCCCCGCTGCTCTTCTCCCTCTACACTAATGATTGCAGATCCACGGTAGACTGTCAAAGTCATCAAATTTGCAGACGACACCACCATTGTTGGCCTTGTCACCAAGGACAACATCCAGGAGTACCAGCAGCAGGTAGAAAGACTATGCCACTGGTGCAAGGAGAACAGCCTGGTGCTCAACACGGCCAAAACCGGCGAACTTATAATTGACTTTAGAAAGTCGGCTCCTACCCCTCCTCCCATCTACATCGATGGCACCGAGGTGGCCAGAGTGCCCTGCGCTCGCCTGCTGGGCACCACTATCTCCAATGATCTCTGTTGGAGGGTCAACATCACGTCAACCCAACGGAAACCCAGCAGAGACGCTTCTTCCTCCGCCAACTGCGGAAGTTCGGCATGGCGCAGGAGATCCTAACATGCTTTTACACTGCCATCATTGAATCGATCCTCTGCTCCGCCATCTTGGTCTGGTATGTGGGTGCCATCGCCAGTGACAGGCACAAATTACAGAGGATCATTAGGTCAGCGGAGAGAATCATTGGGAGACCTCTGCCTCCACTTGACTACCTGTATAACACAAGACTGCGCGCCAGGGCACTGAGGATTGCAAGCGACCTCTCTCACCCAGGCCACTGTTTTTTCACCCCACTTCCACTGGGTCGGAGGCTTCGAGCCATCCCCACCAAGACCACCAGACACAAGAACTCGTTCTTCCCGATGGCCGTTAGCCTCCTGAACTCCCTTAATATTCTACCACCCTCTATCAGCGCCCTACCACCCGCACAGGAGCGGTAGATTTCAGTAGTGTGTGTTTCTGTAAGATGAATACTGAGCTATATGTATATCTAATGTTGACTGTAGATTTGTGTATGTCTATATTTGAGTATGAGGTACTACTGTCATTCTAACGACAGTAGTACCTCATACCACGCATGTGGTATTGCCGTACTCAGGAGAAGTAGTATAATGTGTTTTGGGGTGGGTGGGAGAAATCTCTCTGTAAATGGACAATTGTGTGTGAAAAAAAAAAAAAAAAAAAAAAAAAAAAAAGATATTTCTCCCTCCCAGCATGGGTATGTGTAAAAATACACCCCAAAACACATTATACTACTTCTGAGTACGGCGGTACCACGTGTGACACTTTTTTGCAGCCTAGGTGCGCTAAGGGCTCTTTCACACTAGAGGCTGTGGTAGAAAAGGCTGAAAGTCAGCCTTTTGCTTAACGCCAATACATAGAGTTTTCAAAGCCTTTTGAAAGAGTTTTACAGCTCATATGAAAACGTCCTTTTTTTCCTCTATAAAAATAAGTGAACAAGTCCGCTGTAAAACGCTTTGAAAACGCTGAAGTTGGCGTTTTCCATTGACTATCATTGAAACGCCAACAGCCAACTTCGGCTGTAAACAGCCCTGAAAAAGCTCCTGGGAGCGTTGAAACGCAACGCTCCAAAACGCCGAGTTAGATGTGAAAGGTAAAATGAAAGTCTATGGACTTTTTACCTAGCAAAACGCCAACTTCAGCCGTGGCGTTAAAACGCCGAAAAATCCCTCTGGTGTGAAAGGGCCCTAAGGGGCCCAACGTCCTATTCACAGGTCATTTTGAGGCATTTGTTTTCTAGACTACTCCTCACGGTTTAGGACCCCTAAAATGCCAGGGCAGTATAGGAACCCCACAAGTGACCGCATTTTAGAAAGAAGACACCCCAAGGTATTCTGTTAGGTGTATGGCAAGTTCATAGAAGAAGATTTTATTTTTTGTCACAAGTTAGTGAAAAATGACACTGAATAAAAATCCCATTTCCGCTAACTTGACAAAAAAATAAATTCTATGAACTCGTCATACACCTAACAGAATACCTTGGGGTGTCTTTTCTAAAATGGGGTCACTTGTGGGGTTCCTATACCGCCCTGGCATTTTACGGGCCCAAAACCGTGAGTAGTCTGGAAACCAAATGTCTCAAAATGACTGTTCAGGGGTATAAGCATCTGCAAATTTTGATGACAGGTGGTCTTTGAGGGGGCAAATTTTGTGGAACCGGTCATAAGCAGGGTGGCCTTTTAGATGACCTGTTGTATTGGGCCTGATCTGATGGATAAGAGTGCTAGGGGGGGTGACAGGTGGTGATTGATGGGTGTCTCAGGGGGTGGTTAGAGGGGAAAATATGCAATCAATGCACTGGCGAGGTGATCAGGGCTGGGGTCTGAGGGCGTTATGAGGGTGTGGGCGGGTGATTGAGTGCCCTAGGGGTAGATAGGGGTCTAATCTGATAGGTAGCAGTGACAGGGGGTGATTGATGGGTAATTAGTGGGTGTTTAGGGTAGATAACACATGTAAACACTGCACTTGGGAGGTGATCTGACGTTGGATCTGCGGGCGATCTATTGGTGTGGGTGATCAGATTGCCCGCAAGGGGCAGGTTACAGGCTGATTGATGGGTGGCAGTGACAGGGGGTGATTGACATGCGATCAGGGGGATAGATGCATACAGTACACGGGGGGTCTGGGGAGAATCTGAGGGGTGGGGTGATCAGGAAGGAGCAGGGGGCAGTTTAGGGCATTAAAAAAAATAGCATTGACAGATAGTGACAGGGAGTGATTGATTGGTGATTAGGGGGGTGATTGGGTGTAAACAGTGGTCTGGGGGGTGGGCAGGGGCGGGGGGTCTGAGGGGTGCTGTGGGCGATCAGGGGGCAGGGGGTGGGAGGGAATCCGTGTGCTTGGGTGCAGACTAGGGTGGCTGCAGCCTGCCCTGGTGGTCCCTCAGAAACTGGGACCACCAGGGTAGGAGGCAGCCTGTATAATGCACTTGGTATACATTACAAAGTGTACTATACACTTTGTATGCGGCGATCCGGGTGCTAGTAACCCGCCGGCGCTTCCGAACGGCCAGCGGGTTACAGCGTGAGGGGGCGGAGCCAGTCCCCGGCGGAGGATCGAGTCACGAATGACGCGATCGCTCCGCCCATGCCCGTACAAGGACCGCCACCTCTGTGCATTCGGAGGTCCTTGCGCGATCCACTTTCCGGCCGCCCCTGTGCAGTGGGTGGTCGGTAAGTGGTTAAACTGCGTCCACCACAACTCTAAAATAAGTTCTGTTGGTCTGCAATAAGTAAGGGAGGTAAATGTAGGATAACAGAACAGGGAGTGGTGGGCATAAGGGGAGCCCACTATGCTCACCCAATTTTTCATTTAATTTTCCACTAAGGTTTCATTATAAAAGCAATTATTGTCCGGACTCACTTGTGGTGGATAGTGGATGTGCCCGGGAGAGGGGGGTGGAGCAGGACTGATGGTGTTTGATGGGCCCTGATGGTGGCTCTGTGTTGCTGTGTGTGCGCTAAATTTCAACATCCATATTAGGCACCCCTGTGGCTACATATGCTGGGAAGGGGGGAGGTGGTTTGTTCTTGAAAAATACTATTTGTAGCGTGAGAACAGAAAATGCCTGATTATATTTCAGTACTATATCATGTTCTTGTAAAAAAATAAAGTAAAAACTTCAATATTTTTACAAAAGTATAATGAAAATAAACTCACTTATTTTTATTCTTCATATCTTGTCGCACCGCATTGCACCCATTGCATAGAAAAGTAAAGATTCGTGCCCAATCTTCACTTTGTCCCAGCATAGGGAAATAACTGTTCAGTAACAAGTACACTGATCTAATATTTCACCTATGGTTGTCAATTCCCTACAACAAAATGACTCCATTCCAGTTAACATTGGAATAAAATTTCAACAACACCACTGTGTATTTCCAATACGTTCTCTGTTGTGATCGTCAAAATATCGGTTGCTTCCAGGTTCTCGTAAGGGATTCATTGGAAAGCAATTCGTTCTTACATTTTGGCCATTAATTGCCCTCAATTGGCGCTGCAGTCTTGCGATCTATAAAAATTAAAAATGATTATTGCACATAAAATATATACAAGTTGATTCACAGATAATATTAGTAAGGAATTTGGAAAATGGCGCATTCACTCAACTTTCTATTAAGCCAGTATTTACATAGCAATAAACGCCAAAAGCGAATCTAGCATTTCATAACAGGTTACTGCTTGTCCAATCAATACAAGCAAACAATACAACCAAAGAAAATTGGTTTTATTTTCGATCATGCACACTCTTGTCAAAACTTTTGTACAATTGTACATAAACACAGAATACGAATTTAGATTTTCAACAATGTTTCTTGTGGTTAGGTGACTTGATTGAATATAAATCATGCACTTGCTTCACCAAGACAACTTTACATGGTCTACAGCCTCATTTTGTAATCCTCACAGTTTGAGAGATTAGACAAAGAAGTAAGGAGACAGACACATAGTTTGTCATCTTGACATGAAGCAACTATCATTCTGGCCTTACTGAAGCTGAACTTACTAAAGCTAATACATACAGAGACGTATGGGCAGATTAAAAAAAAGAGAAATCTCTCAATGATGGAAAATTATTACAGAGAAATCGATCTGTCCACACACCGCAGGACGGTTGTTGAGCTTATAACTAGCTGAATTGGATTAGTAATTTGCCTTGTGCAATATTTTTATAAAATCTAAAATGTTCCCACAGTCCATAATGTAACATTTTCCTCACGGTGCCCAGTGTACATAATTCATTACCAGTACGTAACATGCATTTGTCCCTCTTCTGCTTGCAGAGCTTTGCCTTCTGCATATACGCTTTCCCCAAGTGGTTTCCAAGCAAGGCTGTGCATGTGTGAGATCACAAGTATATCATTACTAGGAAACCACATGTGGAAAAAGTGTATGCAGAATGTAAAGGTCCAAGAGCAGTGGAGGGACTAGTGCATGCTGCAGACAGAATGTATACTTTACACTGGTCACCAGGAGAAAGGTTTCCTCTGGGGGGGAAATTACCAGGTGGATTGTCCAGTTATTGCACGTAGTTCACCCTACACACTGAGTCGACCAAGTCGGTCTAACATCTTGCAGAATGATCAATCCATTATACAAACAATTTTGGTCAAAACATCGATCACATTGTTGGTCGTTCATGCACTTGTCTGCACTGATTTTCATGAAATACAATTCGAATAATGAAAATCGGATGTACAATCGAACACAGTTGACTGATGTATGCTCACCTGTATATTACATGACATGGTAAAATTAACAAACCACAGTTGCATGTTTTTGGGCACCCTTAGGATTCTTTATCAAATTATCAAAATTACGCCACCGATTTTCAGATTTGTTCTTACTTGTAGTGATGAACAAAAAAAATGCACTAACATCTTCTGCAGCACTCTACAGAGTTCAAAGTCATGTCACTGACTGTCCTCAGATGATGTCACTATCTAATCCTGTTATTATGCATGATCATACATTAGTTTTTATTTTTATAGCAATGTAATCCCTACCATAGTCAGAGTAGTCTAAAGGTGGCCATACATCTGGCGAATTGACGGCCGATCGACCATCCTACTCGATTTTAAATCGGTACTGATAAGTGCATTTACAACAGACAATGTAACCTATTTTGTAATCTAAGTTTTGTTGACTGTGCTTACAGGGAAATGTTGGCTAACTTGCTCTACAGACTTCGCATTGGAAACTGAGTGCACGTGTGTGACGGTAGCCAATGCAACTGTACACCTGATGCTGTCACTCCTTATGAAAAATGTATCCCACAGTGCCCAGTACAAGTTATAAATTATCTGTCTGACTTCTTTTTGTCCCTCTGCTGGGTCCGGGTGCAATTATTCCTTCTAAGTGTGAACCACATGGTTGACTATTAACCCGGCTGCATGTGTGATGTGATGTCACACGGGCGACCTTAGTAGGAAACCAAGTGGGGAGTGCTTGCAAGGAACAAAGGTGACAAAACATATGCTGACTTTTTGGAAATTAACTATTTAAGTTGTGTAATATAGTTGTACAAACATTGTAGTTGCCAAGTGCATGCCCAATTGTCAATGCAATTGATTTGAGGCCGTTATTGATCATATATATTTTCAGAAATGAAGCAAAATGTTAGGCCAATGTGATTGATGAAGTACGTTAAAGTAATGTTTATCAATATAGAGACAAAAACCAAAAACAAGAACAATAACCCTGTCCCTCATAGTGTTTATTGTTCCACGACCATCCCCCCCCCCCCCCCCCTGTGAACATTACAAAATATAGTAATCTTTAGCGTTCGCGCATGCTGAGATACCTCTGCCATTCATACATGCGCAACACTTGTTTGACTAGTAACTTATGTGCACGTGTAATTAATTGAAATGAAGATAAGAAAAAGAATGTATGGACCTCTGAGGGTGCACATAGCAAGAGATAGCCAGTAGCCACATACACACACATTTTATTACACTGTGCAATGAGGTGGATGGGGTTGGGCACATTGTACATTATGTGGACAGCATTTGGCGTTTGGTTGTATTAGATGCTTTTAGAAAGTTTTCTATTTCCACCACACATCCAAACTAATAAGTCAAACAAACATTAGAGCATGTCACAACAATGTATGTGTAAAATGTTGGCCCCAAATTGGTTGTTGAGAGGATTAGTCATGCACTTTAGAGCGCTATTCTATTCCAATCTAATCATCAATTAGCCACCCAGTCAAATTATGTTTGTCTACCTTCACATTACAGTCAAATGACAGACTCAGCAGCATTATCTTCAACTGTCTGTCTGCTGCTGACTACAGTGTATAGTTGAGAAGGATAATTGATAGCAAACAAAGTACAGACCGCTGCGTCTCTAGATGGATAACTGAATAGTCCTTGCTGACGACTTGTCTGTGGTGCTTCAGCCATGCTTCTATTGCTCAACTGTATTGAGATTGGATAACATACAATATAGGTATATAATTATACAATTAAATATGGAATAAATATTACTTTATTTTGTTGCACGGCGTTCAAATATATAGTCTCCTTGTATATCAATCCAATATTGTTTTCATCTAAAGTACATCATGATTTTGTTTAGAAAGTAATACTATGGTATTACGATGACAAAATATTTGGAGTTGCGTAATGGGTGAAAAAAAATAATGCATGTGAATTCTCTAAAGGTAAAATATCATTCGACTTGGTATGAAATTATCCACACATTATGATTATTATAATTATCGATGTGATGGAGTTCAAACCAATTTACTTGAAATGGTGTGGCTCATCTTTCTAGCCGGAAAGGCTGAAAGGACTGCCTGACATAACTGGCTGGTCCATAACAGGAATAGCTGGAAAGGCTGACAGCACTGTGTCACCCACTCTTACATCACTGGCTGTACAGTGTAACGGCACTGGCTGTGCTGACCGACCAAGACTGGCTGGACATGAATGATTAGCTGAAAAGGCTGCTAGGGCTGGCTGGACAGGCTGGCTGTCCTGTTATAGAGGACTGAGGGGAGCATATGTGAGGCTGTCCAGCCGGTCCCGTCAGCCTGCACAGCTATTAAGGTTCTCTCGTCCACCCTTACAGCACTGGCTGCACAGTGTAACAGCAGTGGCTGTGCTGACTGACAAGACTGGCTGGACCAGCTAACAGGAATTTGTGTAAAGACTGCTATATCTATCCGGCAGGCTGTCAGGAATGGTTGAGAGGACTAAGCAGTCTGTCAAACGTTCAGCCAGTCACAACAGCCTGTCCAGCCAGTCCTGTTAGGGGGCCCCTACAATTGTCTATTTCAGCCATAGATTGATCGTTTATATATTGATCATAAATCGATTTTTTCAAATCAGAAAATCGTTTGATCTTAATTTTGAAATCTGTTGTAAATCTGTTCCTAGTGTGTGTCAGATAGATTCCTGTCAGATTAAACTTGACAGGCATCTGACAAATCTATCTGATGGTGGAATCTGCTACAAATCTATGAATGTAGGGCCACCTTTACCCATACTTACAGCACTAATCGGATAGTCAAGGTTGCTTCCACACAGGGACGTTACAGGCGCACGTTAGTGCAGCCTGTAACGTTCCCCAACGCACAGCAATACAAAATCAATGGGGCTGTTCACACTGCCCACGTTGCGTTACTTAGTAACGCTGCGCCATAAGACAACGTACTGCATGCAGTACTTTATAAGCGGCAGAGCCGCGTTAGACTGCTTGCACATGCTCAGTAATGTTGGGGAGGAGCGGAGAGTGGCCAGGCACATGGCTAATTAATATTCACTGCACTCAGTGACGTGCAGTGTTTACATCCTGGAGCGGCCGCTTTGTGCGTCGATTGGCCGGGCGGGACCACATGATGCCACATGCGTCCAAGAGTACGCATCACGGACGCCAGAGTGAGCTGCACAACGCGGCTCACTCTGACGTCCACATCAGAGAGCACCAGGCATTGCGTTAGGAGCACGTTATGTGCCCTATAACGTCCCCTAAACGCAACGTCCTGGTGTGTAACTAGCCTAAAGGTTGCCATACACTGAGAAATTGACAGCAGATTCGACCATCAGATAGATTTCTGGAAGATGCATGTCTGGTCGAATCGGACAGTAATCTATCTGATATGTGTGCGACACACTAGGAACAGATTCACAATAGATTTCAGTAAAAAAAAAAAAAATTGAAATCAATCTAAAGGCATTGTTGGAACATTAGATCCAATGCAAATCTACGGGATCTAAATCTTCCATCCTGTCAGATAAAATATTTTGAATATTTGAACTGTACATCAAGAAATCTGATGATTAGCTATAATAAATTTCCAATCATTTAATTCTATAGAGGGGACTAATGCTGTGCATACATGGGTGGTTTGTTTAATGAATCGAGACGCTGATGGTTTGTTTGTCAATATCCGACGTGTCCGATGACCCGGCAGATTGATAACGTGCTCGATACACGCGGGCGTACAATAGCGCAAAACGAACGGAAGATAAGAAGCGCCCGTGGAGACGAGCGGGAATCAATCCAGGCACGAGCGGGGGCACGCGGGAGTCGATACGGCGTCTAATTGAGCCGCAGAAATGACCTGTGTATGCCCAGCATAAGAGGACTCAGTGAAGAGTCTGTAAGACTGTCCAGCAAGTCCAAACAGCCTGTCAAGCTAGACCTGTCAGCCTGTCCACCCAGTACTGTTACCCATCTATACAGAACTAGCCTGACAGTTTTACAGCTCTGGCTCAGCACTGGCCGTACAGTCTAAAGCCGCATCTACACGCATAGATGCGGCCGCGATGTTCCTTATCAATCGAGCCGCTGGTGCGGCTCGATTGATAAGATCCGACAGGATGGATCTCCCCACCGCCGATTCCCTGCTCATTCCCCGAGGGGACAATGGCAGGGAATCGAGCGGAAGATAAGGGGGATGAGCGGGTATTGAATCCGGGGATGCGGAAGAGGCGATCCGGCGTCTAATTGAGCTACACACACACACAGGTGTAGTGGTTAGCTCTCTCGCCTTGCAGCGCTGGGTCCCTGGTTCGAATCCCAGCCAGGGCACTATCTGCAAAGAGTTTGTATGTTCTCTCCGTGTCTATGTGGGCTTCCTCCGGGCACTCCGGTTTCCTCCCACATTCCAAAAACATACGGATAAGTTAATTGGCTCCCCTTAAAATTGGCCCTAGACTACAGTACTTACACTACATAATAGAGACATATGGCAATGGTAGGGATTAGAGATGTCGATGAACATCTCCCCCATGTACTACTTCTGGGTCACTATGACCCGGAGTAGTACGCCTGCGCTGGCCCGGCGACGCGCGTCCTAGATCACGCGCGCCTGTTGCCAGGCACTTTCTGCACATGTGCGTGACGTCATGCTCATGCGCAGAGAGGGCCCAGCAACAGGCGCGCGATCAAAGACGCACGTCGCCGGGCCAGCGCAGGCGTACTACTCCGGGTCATAGCGACACGGAAGTAGTACATGGGGGAGATGTTCGCCGGCAAACAGGTTCACCGACATCTCTAGTAGGGATTAGATTGTGAGCTCCTTTGAGGGACAGTTAGTGACAAGATAGATAGATATACACACACATACACTGCACAGCACTGCGTAATATGTCGGCGCTATATAAATACCACACACACTGCTCATATGTATTTGGCCAACACCAAAGAAAAAACGTTTTGTCCATTTAAAAAAAAAAAAAACGAAAAATAGTAATAGACATTACTAATATTATAAATACACTTGCCTATCAGAGTCTCCGACTGCAATACTTGTGCTGCTGTGCAGTGAACCAATGCTCTGCCTCTGTGTATTGCAGCCGGCTCTGAGACCCTGATAGGCTGATCGGCAGCTGAGATAGAACCAGCACGAGAGGACCTACAGCGCATGCAATAAAAAAAAGTGTGATTTTCTGCCCAAAACAGCAGCGGGGAGCGGCGAAAGTGGTGCAGAGGGGGAGAGGAGAGCACTGCAGACAGGCTGGTATGTTTATTTTATTAAGTTTTCATGGATACATGGAGTCTCTTTAAAAAAATGCAAATCCTGCCATAAAAGAGCATACCCTGTACTTTAAATTGTTTTAACTTACCAATGAAGGCAAATCATCCTTGAAACCAAAGGCAGGAAAAGCTTCTCTGGCTCTGAAGCTGTCTTCAGGTTCAACCTCGAATGGAGCTGTAGGCAAAGTTTCCTCATCAGAATCGATGATGATCAAGCTGGTCATGTGACAATTTCTCTCATTTGCAATTGTGTTTGTTGTAAGCTGTGGGGCATTTTCTTCAGCAGGGTCATCAATTACTACACTTGCCTGACCATTTCTTTCATTTGACAAGTCTCTTTCGACTGTATCAGGAGACTGTTCATACTTCAATGATCATACAGTTCATTACACAGCAAACCAATGAAATGTCTTCTGGTAAATCTACAAGTTCAGGAGGCACCTGTGGTTTTGAACTAGGAAGACTTGGAGCTTGGCTACGACAAAGTGTTGCTTCTGAAAAGCCTAAAGCACATTCAGATCTGCTTCTTATATGCTCCAATAGCTGTTCATTCATCTGAGACTCCATTTGTACAAGTTCATGAGCCTTCTGTACCAGGATTTCTAATTTGATATTCTTCGTCCTCATCGCTACATTCCTCATCTTGGGAAGACAACTCCTGGGTATAGAGGAGGTCATGGTCAGACATGCCAAAAATGTTCAGTGTGTGTAAAAAAGCTATATGCTCATCCAGACCAGCATCAGTTTTTCTTTGGGAAGAGTGCATACTTTGGAGCTGAATTTGGGTTGTAGAAGTCCGGGTATCTTCCAAACTAAATAGCTCTTTCAACTCTTGCCTTGAAAAGTAACGGAAAGGATTTTTTTTTTGTCACTGTTTGCCTTATTAGAGAGTCTTTAAAGATTTGCAGCCTGTATATTTTCTCCTCCACTGTGCCACAGGTTATAAGCCGATAAATGACCACGTTGGCTTGTTGTCCAATTCTGTACACTCTCAACAGCTTGAGAATCAGTAGCTGGATTCCAACTGGGGTCAAATATCACAACACGATCAGCTGCAGTCAGGGTTTACCCAACCCCTCCAACCTGGGTGGTTAACAAAAGAACAGAATGCTTAGCACTACTCTGAAATATTTGTATCCTTTTTCCCGGTCTAGACGTTTAACCGTTCCATCAATGCGCATAATCTTAAAACGTCTGTTCTCCAAAATTTGAGCTATCAAGTCAAGCATTTTTCTTGACCGGGAAAAGACTAGGGTTTTGTGGCTTTCATCTCTGAGTTTATGAAGCAGCTCCAGAAGAAGCTCAAGTTTCCCAGATTCTTTAATAAGGATTTCATCAGAGAGGTGATCAAATTTTGAAACTGATGGAAGATCACCTTTTTGCATCTCATCAGCCTCTAATGCCAGGTAAGAATCAGCACTTGTCACCTCATCTCCCTCCAGCCCAAGCTTAAAACACGCTCTAGCTGACAAGAGTCTGGGATGGTCACATAAGGTTTTCAAAACAGTCAGCTGTGCTAGGGGAGACTTTGTGGTTTTTAGCAACTCCTTAATTTCATCCAGAGATAGAAATTTTTTGTATACCTCTTCTTGAACTTGTGATAGATACACCCACAATACAAAGTCATTTTTTTCGGGTAAAAGAGGGCATTGTAAATGAGACGGATTCTAAAACACTCACTATCTTCCCTTTTGATGAGGTTTTGTTCTGTACATCTTGTTTTGTTCTCCTTGGGCTAAAGATTTCCGAGAATTTGCTGAAAATTATACAACCCTATTTCCTAAGTGCTTTTTCCGTTGGTGTTGCGTCTCTCTCTAGCCTTTGTAATTGGATTTTCATACAACATTTTAAAGGTCTTTGTATGATTTTTGCCTGCCAAGGAACACTGCTTGGAACTGCAAAGCACACATCTCTCTGAGGTTGTTTTGGACTGGTGTACCAGTAAGCAGGATACGGTTTTTGGCAGGAATAGCAGCACAGGATTTTGCTGTTTTTGTTGTTGAAACTAATTTTATGAGCCTCATCCAAAATAAATAATCCCAGATAAACTCTGCGCCATTATAGGAAGACACTTGCTGCCAGTCATTTAGCATCATCTGGTATGTAGATATAATTATGCCACCTCTCCTCTGTAGTTTCTCTAGGTCTTTAGCTCGTTCTCTCTCACTTGTTCCAAAAGTGGACTCCAGACATGAGGGTCAATAAATTTCATGGAACTCCCTCTCCCAATTGCTTATTAGCATTGCAGAACTAATCAAAACAGTGCTTTTGATTATGCCAACATCAAACATACCAGAGAGGAAGGAAATAACTCGGAGGAATTCTGACAGATGACATGGGGCTTGGTAAAACCATCCTTTTTTCCCATCTCGGTACAGACTGATAAATTGTACGAGCACCAAAAAGGTGTGGCAATTTTATACAAACAACTATTTGTTGAGCTTCAGACCACTGCCAGGAACCTCTACAAATTCATCATCAGTGTCATCATCCTGTTCAATATTTAACTGCTGTAAGGCTATTAGTTTTGAAATTCGATCTTTAAGCTTCTGACTTGGTTGTATTGTGTTGGCTCTTTGAAAATATTCAATAGATTTCAAGAGGTTGCCACTTTTAGCCTCTTCCTTGCCTTTCCGCACATCACTGAAAAATATAAAAAAAAATTACATTTACTTACTATAGGCATACAAAGCAAGCTTCATGATACATTAAACAAGATTAGCAAATAGTCAGTACAATTTCATAGAAATTCCTTGTACATGTTAGATGGGAGCTGCCTCTGCTGAGAATCGACATTTGTACAGCAGCCAACGATCCCCTCTGAGTCAGCAAAAGATCAGCCTGGTGAATTGCAGGCTGAGGGCATTGTTGCTCTACTCCCCCTGCCAGCTGTCTTGCTATCGTACCTCCTCCCTATCAGCAGCACACTTTGTTAGCTTAGACCCTAGAGAAGCGCCTGTACAGCATTGGGCCCCAAACTACTGCTCAAGCTCCGGTGTGTATAAGGGTTAAGGGAGAGGTTGCAGGTCTACTTTTAGTTAAAGCATGCCCAGTAAAACATGTACAAGCACTTCCCTGTCGAGACACTAACATGGCCAGTAGCAGTCAGAAGATGGTCCTGGGCCATGAAGCTCATGTCCAACCTTCCCACAAAGTAAACTTGCTCCTGATACCCTGCTCTAACCTGAACTACTTTACCACTGAAAGGTGTTTCCCCTACTGGACCCAAAGCAATTTTAAAATGTTAGCGTGTCGGCTATTCATTTGCTAATAAATCACTAATTATCACCTCTAAATGATCTATACTTTTCTTCACCACAAATTGGGCACTTTGGGTGGTGCTTCTTGCTAAGAATTTTTTTTATTTGCCTTTTAACAGCAATTATAGTTAAAAAAAAAAAAAAAAAAAAAAAAA
Organism: Hyperolius riggenbachi; assembly: GCF_040937935.1. NCBI lineage: Eukaryota > Metazoa > Chordata > Amphibia > Anura > Hyperoliidae > Hyperolius > Hyperolius riggenbachi. The sequence goes on from NC_090657.1 coordinate 2,153,736, forward strand.
CCCACACACAGATAAAACCCCACACATTTTCCCAATTTCTCCCAGTTATTACCACATTGTCATACATAATTTTGATTTGTAAGGTTTAATTCTATCTATCTATCTATCTATCTATCTATCTATCTATCTATCTATCTATCTATCGGTTGGCACCACCAAAACGTATAATGGCTCTGTAAAGTAAATCTGAAGAACAAAAAAACAAAAAAACAAAAACAAAACAAACTAACAACAAAAACAAAAAAACACAAACACTAATGCTCAACTAAGGAAATGAAAGGCTCTGGGTCTTATTGATCAGTGTTTCTCAACATTTTATTGGTATGTACCCCTTTAAAAACCCTGTACTCACCAAGTGCCCCCAGCATAGTAAGCACAAGTACCCCTTGACTAGGCCTGAATGATTTAATGATTTTAGGAAAAGATTGAATTGCACGATTTCTGTCAGAAGTTGCGATTTTGATACGATTTTTTAATACACAATGATGGATCAGAACGTTCTGACCATCCTTGACAAAACCCCAACGTGTGTTAGCCATGCCTTAGCCCAGGTGTAGAACTTAATAGGCTCCCCTATTGTGCAACTTATTACTCCTGGAAGAAAATGGTAAGTTATAAGGTACCTGTAATCATTTCAGAGAAACCCTGAACATTTCAGTGGAAATCCTGCTTGGTGTACATTTTTAATTGCAGTGCAATATTCAGTTTTACCTGCTTAAAATGAAGAATTCCTAGCAAAGGGGTGGTTTTTTCCTACACTACAAATTTTCATTGAATGATCAGTGCCGTTTGCATAAATCATGAATGACCAGTGCTGTAACACTTACATTGGGGAATGGGAATGTGTTCAAAAATCCAATTCGTAATCTAACCAGGGCTGTGGAGTCAGAGCAATTTTGGGTACCTGGAGTCATTTTTTGTACCAACTCCACTTGCTTGTTTTTGACTAATGAGTCAGAGTCAAATGTTTCATAAACTGAGTCGGATGATTTTTGTACCAACTCCAAAGCCCTGTATCAAATGACTGGAATCAGGCATGGGAGCCACTCATAGAAGGGAGACTTTAAATGAAGTTGAAATACTGCCTTGGCACAAACAACTAGTTAAATCCTACCCCGAAGTTTTAAATCCTACTTTTTCTACTCCCCAAAAGCAAAACACCTGTACCTAACCAGTGCTCACATTAGTTCTTCATACCTTGCAAAAAAAAAAAAAAAAGTACGGATGCAGAATACTAAACCACTTAGATTATAGAGTCCACCAGCAATTGCTATATAAAAGCACCAAAAGAACACAAATTGGGCACCAGCATTTGGATATAAATCTATATACAGAACATGGCTAGAATAGAGCCAAACATTTTTGCCCAAATTAGAAATGTAGAGCTGCTATTCTTGCATGGGTTCTGTGGCCCCTAATTGACCCTAAGCATCCAAACTAAAGCCTATCTCCAGGGAGAACGTTTCTAGCAGACTTGTAACTTAAAAGTTGTTGAACCCCCTCAACCTACTCTGTGGGATCCCCAAACCTTCTAGCACTTACATCATGCCAGGGCTACCGCCTACTATCTGATTTCTCATCGTCTTGATAATGGGGATATTACAGCCACAGAACTTACCCAAGTAAATCAAGCAAGGGACCCACTAAAAACAATTTACGAATGCAATGCTATGTGTGTGATCCCACTTGAGGGATGTAATAAACCCATAGCATTACATAAGAGCCAGGGCTTTGGAGTGATACTTGGAGTCTCAGTAATTTTGGGTACCTGGAGTCGGTGATTTCTTAAACTGAGGAGTCGGATGATTTTGTACAAAATTCACAGCCTGGTAAGTATTAGACTAAGGGTACCCAGAGGTTTCATAAAATGAGAAGTCGGAAGATTTTTGTACCAACTCCACAGCACTGATAAAAGCTTTACAAATCACAAGAGCTTAGAAAAGTGCTTCCAATGGGTCCCAAGCCTAAAAAGGTGGCCACACACCACACAATTAAAAGATTCAATTTTACACCAATTTGATGAATTTTGTTTGGCTTTTTCAATTTGTTCAAGAAATTTCCCATTTTTTTTAGTAGGAGGACATTTGGGAGTGTTGGATTTTTCTGATCAATTTTTCTAAAAATGGTTTGGTAGATCATCAATTACGTGATTTACAGATCCAAGCAATTTAACCACTTGAGGACTACAGTCTTTTTGCACCTTAAGGACCAGAGCCTTCTTCTCCAGACCACTGCAGCTTTCACGGTTTATTGCTCGCTCATACAACCTACCACCTAAATGAATTTTACCTTTTCTTGTCACTAATACAGCTTTCTTTTGGTGCCATTTGATTGCTGCTGCGAGTTTTAGTTTTTATTCATCAAAAAAGACTTTTTTTTTTACAAAACAATATACACCATTCTGTGTATATTTATTGAATTGGGTAAAAGTTATAGCGTTTACAAACTATGGTGCCAAAAGTGAATTTTCCCATTTTGAAGCATCTCTGACTTTTCAGACCACCTGTCATGTTTCATGAGGTGCTAAAATTCCAGGATAGTATAAATACCCCCAAATGACCCTATTTTGGAGAGAAGACATCCCAAAGTATTCACTGAGGCATGGTGAGTTCATAGAAGATTTAATTTTTTGTCACAAGTTAGCGGAAAATGACACTTTTTTGTGTCACAGTTTCCATTTCTTCTAACTTGTGACAAAAAAACAAAAAAAAACAAAAAAAACACTTCTATGAACTCACCATACTCCTAACGGAATACCTTTGGGTGTCTTCTTTCTAGAATGGGGTCATTTTTGGGGTTCCTATACTGCCCTGGCATTTTAGGGTCCCTAAACCGTGAGGAGTAGTCTTGAAACCAAATATCGCAAAATGACCTGTGAAATCCTAAAGGTACTCATTGGACTTTGGGCCCCTTAGCGCAGTTAGGGTGCAAAAAAGTGCCACACGTGGTATCGCCGTACTCAGTAGTATAATGTGTTTTGTGGTGTATTTTTACACATACCCATGCTGGTTAAAAGAGATATATCTCTGTAAATAGACGTGTGTAACAAAAATTAAAAAAAAAAATTGTCATTTACAAAGATATTTCTCCCACCCAGCATGGGTATGTGTAAAAATACACCCCAAAACACATACTACTTCTGAGTACGGCAATACCACGTGTGGCACTTTTTTGCAGCCTAACTGCGCTAAGGGGCCCAAAGTCCAATGAGCATCTTTAGGCTTTACAGGGGTGCTTACAATTAGGCAACCCCCAAAATGCCAGGACAGTGAACACACCCCACAAATGACCCCATTTTGGAAAGTAGACACGAAGGTATTCAGAGAGGAGCATAGTGAGTCCGTGGAAGATTTTTTTTTTTTTTTTGTCGCAAAATGAAATCTGCCACAGACTCACTATGCTCCTCACTGAATACCTTGAAGTGTCTACTTTCCAAAATGGGGTCATTTGTGGGGTGTGTTCACTGTCCTGGCATTTTGGGGGTTGCCTAATTGTAAGCACCCCTGTAAAGCCTAAAGATGCTCATTGGACTTTGGGCCCCTTAGCGCAGTTAGGCTGCAAAAAAGTGCCACACGTGGTATTGCCATACTCAGGAGAAGTAGTATGTGTTTTGGGGTGTATTTTTACACATACCCATGCTGGGTGGGAGAAAGATCTTTGTAAATGACAATTTTTTTAATTTTTGTCACACACAATTATCTATTTACAGAGATATTTCTCCAAACCAGCATGGGTATGTGTAAAAATACACCACAAAACACATTATACTACTTCTGAGTATGGCGATACCACGTGTGGCACTTTTTTGCACCCTAACTGCGCTAAGGGGCCCAAAGTCCAATGAGTACCTTTAGGATTTCACAAGTCATTTTGCGACATTTGGTTTCAAGACTACTCCTCATGGTTTAGGGCCCCTAAAATGCCAGGGGAGTATAGGAACCCCCCAAATGACCCCATTTTAGAAAGAAGACACCCAAAGGTATTCTGTTAGGAGTATGGTGAGTTCATAGAAGTTTTTTTTTGTCACAAGTTAGCGGAAATTGGTTTTTAATTTTTTTTTTTCACAAACTTGTGACAAAAAACAAACAAAAAAAAAACAAAAAAAAAACCTATGAAGTTTGTGAAAAAAAAAATAAAATCAATTTCCGCTAACTTGTGACAAAAAATAAAATCTTCTATGAACTCACCATACTCCTAACAGAATACCTTTGGGTGTCTTCTTTCTAAAATGGGGTCATTTGGGGGTTCCTATACTCCCCTGGCATTTTAGGGGCCCTAAACCGTGAGGAGTAGTCTTGAAACCAAATGTCGCAAAATGACCTGTGAAATCCTAAAGGTACTCATTGGACTTTGGGCCCCTTAGCGCACTTGGGGCCATATGTAATTCACTTTTTCACCTGTGTTTTCTCCTAGGTGATATTTTTAAGCTTGTCAATAAAATGCCTTTTAAGCTCCCAGAAGGCAAGAAAATGATTAAAATAAGTTTGATAGTAGTTTTTCACCAACTTTTTGGTACATTTTTAGTTGAAAAGTACTGGAAAGTTATTTAAAATCAAAGATGAAAAATTATCTCCTAGGTGAAAACTCAAGTGAAAAAGAGAATTGCATATGGTCCTTAGGGTGCAAAAAAGTGCCACACATGTGGTACCGCCATACTCACGAGATTTCTCCCACCCAGCATGGGTATGTGTAAAAATACACCCCAAAACAAATACTACTTCTCCTGAGGAGGGCGATACCACATGTGTGGCACTTTTTTGCACCCTAACTGCGCTAAGGGGCCCAAAGTCCTATTCACAGGTCATTTTGAGGCATTTGTTTTCTAGACTACTCCTCACGGTTTAGGGCCCCTAAAATGCCAGGACAGTATAGGAACCCCAAAAATGACTCCATTTTAGAAAGAAGACACCCCAAGGTATTCTGTTAGTAGTACGGTGAGTTCATAGAAGATTTTATTTTTTGTCACAAGTTAGCGGAAATTGATTTTTATTGTTTTTCACAAAGTGTCATTTTCTGCTAACTTGTGACAAAAAATAAAATCTTCTATGAACTCACGTACTACTAACAGAATACCTTGGGGTGTCTTCTTTCTAAAATGGGGTCATTTGTGGGGTTCCTATACTGTCCTGGCATTTTAGGGGCCCTAAACCATGAGGAGTAGTCTTGAAACGAAATTTCTCAAAATGACCTGTGAAATCCTAAAGGTACTCATTGGACTTTGGGCCCCTTAGCGCAGTTAGGCTGCAAAAAAGTGCCAATCATGTGGTATCGCCGTACTCAGGAGAAGTAGTATAATGTGTTTTGGAGTGTATTTTTACACATACCCATGCTGAGTGGGAGAAAGATCTCTGTAAATGGACAATTGTGTGTAAAAAAAAAATAAAAAAAAAATTGTCATTTACAGAGATATTTCTCCCACCCAGCATCGGTATGTGTAAAAATACACCCCAAAACACATTATACTACTTCTCCTGAGTACGGCAATACCACGTGTGGCACTTTTTTGCAGCCTAACTGCGCTAAGGGGCCCAAAGTCCAATGAGCACCTTTAGGCTTTACAGGGGTGCTTACAAATTAACACCCCCCAAAATGCGAGGACAGTAAACACACCCCACAAATGACCCCATTTTGGAAAGTAGACACTTCAAGGTATTCAGAGAGGGGCATGGTGAGTCCGTGGCAGATTTCATTTTTTTTTGTCGCAAGTTAGAAGAAATTTTTTTTTTTTTTGTCACAAAGTGTCATTTTCCGCTTACTTGTGACAAAAATTAATATCTTTTATGAACTCACTATGCCTCTCAGTGAATACTTTGGGATGCCTTCTTTCCAAAATGGGGTCATTTGGGGGGTATTTATACTATCCTGGAATTCTAGACCCTCATGAAACATGTCAGGTGGTCAGAAAAGTCATAGATGCTTGAAAATGGGAAAATTCACTTTTTGCACCATAGTTTGTAAACGCTATAACTTTTACCCAAACCAATAAATTACACTGAATGGTTTTTTTTTTTTATCAAAAACATGGATTGCCCACATTTTTCGCGCTGCATGTATACAGAAATTTTACTTTATTTGAAAAATGTCAGCACAGAAAGTTTAAAAAAAAAAAATCATTTTTTTGCCAAAATTCATGTCTTTTTTGATGAATATAATAAAAAGTAAAAATTGCAGGAGCAATCAAATTGCACCAAAAGAAAGCTTTATTAGTGACAAGAAAAGGAGCCAAAATTCATTTAGGTGGTAGGTTGTATGAGCGAGCAATAAACCGTGAAAGCTGCAGTGGTCTGAAAGGAAAAAAAGGGGCCGGTCCTTAAGGGGGGTAAAGCCCACGGTCCTCAAGTGGTTAAGTGACAAGACAATATACTGTGTACAGCTCTGCGTAAGGTGTCGGAGCTATACAAATACTAAATAGTAATAATACAAACTTTATAACTGAATGGGTTTACTTTTGATTACATACAAATTATAATAGGCATCAGAGTCAGAAATTGGTTCGAAATTTAAACACCATTACCCTGATCTGAAGCCATGACTCTGATCTGAACTCATGACCCTGTAGCCATGATCCTGATCTGAACTCATGACCCTGTAGCCATGACCCTGATCTGAACTCATGACCCTGTAGCCATGATCCTGATCTGAACCCATGACTCGGTAGCCATGATCCTGATCTGAACTCATGACTCGGTAGCCATGATCCTGATCTGAACCCATGACTCGGTAGCCATGATCCTGATCTGAACCCATGACTCAGTAGCCATGATCCTGATCAGAACCCATGACTCAGTAGCCATGATCCTGATCTGAACCCATGACTCGGTAGCCATGATCCTGATCTGAACCCATGACTCGGTAGCCATGATCCTGAGCTGAACCCATGACTCGGTAGCCATGATCCTGATCTGAACCCATGACTCGGTAGCCATGATCCTGATCAGAACCCATCACTCAGTAGCCATGATCCTGATCAGAACCCATGACTAGGTAGCCATGATCCTGATCTGAACCCATGACTCGGTAGCCATGATCCTGATCAGAACCTATGACTCTGGAGCCACACCCCTGATCTGAACCCACGACTTGACGGCATGACTGATCTGAGCAACTGACTGGAGTCCTGACCCTGTTCTGACACCATGAACCTGATCTGAAGCAATGACTCTGTAGCAATGACCCGGATCTGAACCTATCACTTTGAAGCCATGATCGTGATATAGCAGCCCAGACAGGTTCACAAAGTGATTTGTTTACAAAGTGAAGTGTCAACTGGCTCCACACTGTTATTAACATTAGCAACATTGCTCTGCGGCCTGAAGGTGCCTTGCTGGCCCCGACTCTATTGTCTATGGTTATGAAAATAGCTTACCTAGATGTGGATCCAGAGGGTGAGGCTGCTCCTGATAATTGTCCATAATAACTACAATGAAAGAAGAGAGGATGGTAAGACTCAGACAAGGGATATACAGGCTTCTCGTCTCCTACCCCTGCCTAATACCCAAGTGCAGAGTTCAATCTTTTACCCCATGAGTGGGGTGTGCACTTTTTTGCAGGTAAGCACTCATCTGTTTTTAAGTAGCGCTGTTCATTTCTTTGCTATGTTTGATTGATTTATTTCTGGTCAGCTGCTCCCACTTAATAGTTTTCCTTTGGTGTATATGCAGAGCCTCTGTTTGGGTTCAAGGTGCGTTTGCAGTTTCTGGGGGGGCTCAGCGCATCTCTGAGCAGAGGCCATTCAGAGGCGGCCTGGTGATGCGCTGATCCCACTTTTTTTGCGCAAATCTTTTACCCCAGCAATCCCCCCCTTAACCTCAACCCCCAAACAGATTCTGGATCAGCAGGACTAACTATGTCCCGCAGTCACACACACACATGGATCTAGTGATTTGCAGTCTGGTTCATTCACCTTGAAACCTCTGTGCGCAAACCTCTCTGCTCACCGGCTCCATACAGGACATCTGCAGGTTGACAATCAGGTCTCATGTCTGTTTGCTCTCCGTAAAAGATCCCAAGATGTTACCGCTCAATACAATCTCCGGGCTGCCATCTTCCTCTCGCTCAGCACGGTCTGCCACCATGGTGATTCTGCAGTGGAGACGCTCACGGCTCCCACCTAAACACACAGAACAGAGGCTTTCCTGAGTCACCATTATGTTGCTAGTTACAGCTGAATGACCTCTGCATGAGCACAGCACCATTGCAGGAATATATTCTCCTCCACATCACACATTGCAGAAGTCTAACCTGGCCAGGCAGATCTGGCTCCTGATTGGCTGCTACGGATGTCAGAATAATGCCAGCAGCTGCACCGTACAGAGAGGGTTATTCAGTTCCAAACACATCTAAACGCGAACAGGTAGTATGGGGCCCCTTTCACACTGCATGCCTTTCCATCTGATTATTGAGCCACATGCAACCACAAGGACGCCATCGCTGATCCCAGATCCCGAGCACAGCTGATTCCATTCTCTGAATGTGGCATTTCTGCCATAACGCCATACAACACCATTCAATACAACTTTTACTGCTGGTACAATTGCAAAGTACAAGTGCACAGAAAAACAATTGCCCCCTTCCTACACTCTTTATACTGTGAGAGGGCGCTTATTGTCTGGTTCAAAAAAAGTGGGGAGAGGCCGAGAGACAATATAGTGTAGTAGGTCCTGAGGTCCTTTGTCTTAGCCATGACTATCCACAAACCAACTGCAGAGAGCCGCTGATAATCACCTGTTGAGTAGATTACAACAGCTGTTCCAAATTAATCAGGGTAATTAGGATGCTTTAGAACAGCTTGGACTATTTGGAATGGTATAGAACGTTGGATTTCCCCTCAGACTGTGACAGTTTGAAGGGTATGAATAATTTTGGCCTGGTCACTGTTTAAATGTATGTTTTTTTTCTCCCACAATAATGCCTCTTGTACATCAGCTTATATTTTGGGAGACACCAAATTTAATTTCCCATCAACAAAATTACTTATTGGTTGAAAAGTAGTAATGTAAAGTCAAAATTTGCCAGGAGTATGAATAATTATGGGCAGCACTGTATATGACTAAGCCTTGTTAGCAGTTGAATGTGATTAGGAGTGGCTGAACATCACAAAACATTGTGATGCCCCATTGACTAATGATAGGCACATTTCTAAAACCTTCACGGTTTCCCTGCAGCCGCAATTACTTAAAAAAAGAAAAGAAAAGAAAAGTGTACAAAGTGTACAAAAACCCAGATAGAGTCACTGGCGGGGGGGATCAAAAGCAAACATTTTAGCCAGTTGAGGACTACAGGCTTACACCCCCCTCGCAACCAGGCAATTTTTCACACTTCTGCACTCTGCAGCTTTAACACCTCGCTGCAGGGCCATACAACTTCGCAAACAAACAAATCTTACCTCCATTTCTTCGCAAAAATAGGCCTTTCTTTTATTGGTCTGTGATAGCTGCTGCGATTGTTTTGTTTTTGTTTTTTTAGTTTTTTTTTTTTCTGTAGTTATTTCTCCCTGCCCCCCCTAAATTGGCCCTAGGCTGCGATCCATAGTTTGTTCTTACCTCTCATAGGCATTAGCATAGGGGGAGCTGTGATCCTTCTATTGAGCGGGACTCACATCACAGTAAAAGAGTTAAATTGTGCTGCAAAATCAAGTCAGGCAGAGTCAGCTGAGTCAGGCTGTAATTACGGTTTACTAATATGACCATGCCGTACTAACTATCACAACAATGTGACGGACTCTGGCCCACTGGAGCACGGCTGGAGGAGATTTGTACATTTGAGCGATTGCGAGGTGAGAACCACTGGTGACTAGTGTTGGGCGAACATCTAGATGTTCGGGTTCGGGCCGAACAGGCCGAACATGGCCGCGATGTTCGGGTGTTCGACCCGAACTCCGAACATAATGGAAGTCAATGGGGACCCGAACTTTTGTGGTTTGTAAAGCCTCCTTACATGCTACATACCCCAAATTTACAGGGTATGTGCACCTTGGGAGTGGGTACAAGAGGAAAAAAAAATTTAGCAAGAAGAGCTTATAGTTTTTGAGAAAATCGATTTTAAAGTTTCAAAGGGAAAACTGTCTTTTAAATGCGGGAAATGTCTGTTTTCTTTGCACAGGTAACATGCTTTTTGTCGGCATGCAGTCATAAATGTAATACATATAAGAGGTTCCAGGAAAAGGGACCGGTAATGCTAACCCAGCAGCAGCACACGTGATGGAACAGGAGGAGGGTGGCGCAGGAGGAGAAGGCCACGCTTTGAGACACAACAACCCAGGCCTTGCATGAGGACAAGAAGCGTGCGGATAGCATGCTTTGTACCACCATGCAGTCATAAATGTAATAAAGATAAGTGGTTCAATAAACAGGGACCACGCGGCAACGCTAACCCAGCAGCAGCACACGTGATGGAACAGGAGGAGGCGCAGGAGGAGAAGGCCACGCTTTGTGAGACACAACAACCCAGGCCTTGCATGAGGACAAAAAGCGTGCGGATAGCATGCTTTGTACCGCCATGTAGTCATAAATGTAATAAAGATAAGAGGTTCAATAAACAGGGACCACGCGGCAACGCTAACCCAGCAGCAGCAGCAGCAGCAGCACACGTGATGGAACAGGAGGAGGCGCAGGAGGAGAAGGCCACGCTTTGTGAGACACAACAACCCAGGCCTTGCATGAGGACAAAAAGCGTGCGGATAGCATGCTTTGTACCGCCATGTAGTCATAAATGTAATAAAGATAAGAGGTTCAATAAACAGGGACCACGCGGCAACGGTAACCCAGCAGCAGCAGCAGCAGCAGCAGCACACGTGATGGAACAGGAGGAGGCGCAGGAGGAGAAGGCCACGCTTTGTGAGACACAACAACCCAGGCCTTGCATGAGGACAAAAAGCGTGCGGATAGCATGCTTTGTACCGCCATGTAGTCATAAATGTAATAAAGATAAGAGGTTCCATAAACAGGGACCGGCAACGGTAACCCAGCAGCAGCAGCAGCAGCAGCAGCAGCAGCACACGTGATGGAACAGGAGGAGGCGCAGGAGGAGAAGGCCACGCTTTGTGAGACACAACAACCCAGGCCTTGCATGAGGACAAAAAGCGTGCGGATATAGCAGCAATGCTTTTTGCCGCCATGCAGTCATAAATGTAATACAGATGAGAGGTTCAATAAACAGGGACCGGAAACGCTAAACCATCCCAGATGTTCATCGGTCATGTTACTTGGTTGGGGTCCAGGAGTGTTGCGTAGTCGTTTCCAATCCAGGATTGATTCATTTTAATTTGAGTCAGACGGTCTGCATTTTCTGTGGAGAGGCGGATACGCCGATCTGTGATGATGCCTCCGGCAGCACTGAAACAGCGTTCCGACATAACGCTGGCTGCCGGGCAAGCCAGCACCTCTATTGCGTACATTGCCAGTTCGTGCCAGGTGTCTAGCTTCATGCCCGGTTTCAGGTCCAGCGGTGCCAGCCACAAATCCGTCTGTTCCTTTATTCCCCTCCAAATTTCCTCCCCTGTGTGCTGCTTATCCCCAAGGCAGATCAGCTTCAGCAACGCTTGCTGACGCATGCCAACAGCTGTGCTGCACTGCTTCCACGATCCTACTGCTGCTGGTGCTGGGTTAGCATTTCCGGATGAGGTACAGCTTTGAGATGCGTTGGAGGAGAAGGAGTCAGAGAGGTAGGTGCTGCTGTTGTTATCCAGCTGTTTGCGGCGTGGGCAACACCCGCGCCGTAGCAGGTGAGGAATCGCTGCCAGGCTCCACAAGGTTCACCCAGTGCGCGGTAAGGGAGATGTATCGACCCTGGCCGAACGCACTCGTCCAGGTGTCAGTGGTGAGGTGAACCTTGCAGGCAACGGCATTCTTCAAGCTTCGGGTTATTTAGCTGACCACGTGCTCATGCAACTCAGGCACTGCAGAGCGCGCAAAGTGGTAGCGGCTGGGAACAACGTAACGTGGGATGGCCACTGACATCATGCCCTTGAAGCTGTTTGTCTCCACCACTCGATATGGCAGCATTTCGCAGGCCAGAAGCTTGGCTATGCTGGCTGGCTGTTACTGCCACGGCCCGGGGGTCATTTGCTGGCAATTTCCTCTTGTGCTCAAACATCTCAGAGACAGACAACTCAACCGTAGCGCTGCACACCGAAGGGCTGTTGGTTGTTGTGTTTGATGAACACTGGGAGACCTCAAGAGCACTAGTCCGGAAAGTGACAGTGTCAGCATCGTCTGATGTTTGTGAATGTTGTGAACCACGCAATGGCTGGGCCACTGCTGCTGCTGAGGCGGGTCTGGTGGTGAGTCTGGTGAACCCAAGGGAGGCAGTGTTGCTGGTGGTACCCTGTCCTGCCGCGTTTGCCCACAGAGTGGGATGTTTGGATAGAATGTGGCGGCTCATGCTGGTGGTGGAGAGGTTGTTAATACTTTTCCCCCTGCTCAGGCGGGTCTTGCACACCTTGCAAATCGCCATGGTAACATCCTCAGTGCAGTCTTCAAAGAAAGCCCAGACTTTAACTGGCTGAGGACTCGGACCTCGTGCGTGATGTGCTGGTGCTGCTTAACCCACTGCTGGACGCTTGAGAGGTCATCCAAGTAATTATCTGGTCCTGTTCTTTTGGATCTGTGAGGGTTGTTGTCCTGGACAACATGGGCAGTATTGAGTGGGTTTTCTTGGGTGCTCCCCTGTGGCCTGTACGTGAACCGTCAGGGGAAACACCTCTTCCCTTGCCCCTCCCTCTTTCACCGGATTTCTTCCTCATTTCACTTATCCTTAAAGTACACGCTGACTGGCAGCAGTACAGTGGCAGTACAGAAATGCTATACAGTGGTGGGTGAGCGGTGTACCACTATTGTCAGCAGTGACACAGAGCACAATGCTATACAGTGGCGGGTGAGCGGTGTACTACTGTTCCCAGCAGACACAGAGTGGAAGTAAACACAATGCTATATAGTGTGGCTGAGCCGTGTACACAGAGTGGCATTAAACACAATGCTATATAGTCTGCTATATAGTCACCCCGAACAGGGTGATGTTCTGCAGAACCCGAACAGTGGCAAACACTGTTCGCCCAACACTACTGGGAGGGAACGCAGATTTTAGTACCTAAACACACGATACAACATGTTTTCCGGGGTCGGACTCTGAGGCACATACAGATGGTCCCGATCATCATCCTCATCATACAACTCTTCTCCTGAGTCTGACCCACCCACCACCTCTGCCACCCCAACATCCCCAGACACAGACCCCTCATCGTCCTCAACATTAACTTGGGATGCTGGCCTGAGCCAGACCTCCTCCTCCACATCAGGCCCCATCATCTCCTCAATGGCAGCCCTCATTAATCGCTCTGGCGACGGACTGATGGACACAACGTTCTCCTCCGGGGAGGGCTGCTGCTGACCACTGGCTGCTGGGGTGGATGTTATAGCTTGCGTGGGGCGTTGGCTGTTGCTGTTGTTGGGAGTGCTGCTCACAGCGGAGGTCTCTGGGGAACTCATGTTGAGCTCATATAGTGGTTGACGGTGAGTGGAGTATTACTGATCCCAGCAATATACACACTGACTGGCAGAGTACGCAATGCTATATAGTGTGGCTGAGCGGTGTACACAGAGTGGCAGTAAACACAATGCTATATAGTCTGGCTGAGCGAGCGGTGTACTACTGTTCCCAGCAGAATCAGAGTGGCAGTAAACAATGGTATATAGTCTGGCTGAGCGGTGTACACAGAGTGTCAGTAAACAATGGTATATAGTCTGGCTGAGCGAGCGGTGTACTACTGTTCCCAGCAGAATCAGAGTGGCAGTAAACAATGGTATATAGTCTGGCTGAGCGGTGTACACAGAGTGTCAGTAAACAATGGTATATAGTCTGGCTGAGCGGTGTACACACAATGCTATATAGTCTGCTATATAGTGTCAGTAAACAATGGTATATAGTCTGGCTGAGCGAGCGGTGTACTACTGTTCCCAGCAGAATCAGAGTGGCAGTAAACAATGGTATATAGTCTGGCTGAGCGGTGTACACAGAGTGTCAGTAAACAATGGTATATAGTCTGGCTGAGCGAGCGGTGTACTACTGTTCCCAGCAGAATCAGAGTGGCAGTAAACAATGGTATATAGTCTGGCTGAGCGGTGTACACAGAGTGTCAGTAAACAATGGTATATAGTCTGGCTGAGCGAGCGGTGTACTACTGTTCCCAGCAGAATCAGAGTGGCAGTAAACAATGGTATATAGTCTGGCTGAGCGGTGTACACAGAGTGTCAGTAAACAATGGTATATAGTCTGGCTGAGCGGTGTACACACAATGCTATATAGTCTGCTATATAGTGTCAGTAAACAATGGTATATAGTCTGGCTGAGCGAGCGGTGTACTACTGTTCCCAGCAGAATCAGAGTGGCAGTAAACAATGGTATATAGTCTGGCTGAGCGGTGTACACAGAGTTTCAGTAAACAATGGTATATAGTCTGGCTGAGCGGTGTACACAGAGTGTCAGTAAACAATGGTATATAGTCTGGCTGAGCGGTGTACACAGAGTGGCAGTAAACACAATGCTATATAGTCTGGCTGAGCGAGCGGTGTACTACTGTTCCCAGCAGAATCAGAGTGGCAGTAAACAATGGTATATAGTCTGGCTGAGCGGTGTACACAGAGTGTCAGTAAACAATGGTATATAGTCTGGCTGAGCGGTGTACACAGAGTGTCAGTAAACAATGGTATATAGTCTGGCTGAGCGGTGTACACAGAGTGGCAGTAAACACAATGCTATATACTCTGGCTGAGCGAGCGGTGTACTACTGTTCCCAGCAGACACAGAACAGTGAACAGAATGCTATATAGTGTGGCTGAGCGAGCGGTGTACCACTATTCCCAGCAGACACAGAACAGTGAACAGAATGCTATATAGTGTGGCTGAGCGGGCGGTGTACCACTATTCCCAGCAGACACAGAACAGTGAACAGAATGCTATATAGTGTGGATGAGCGAGCGGTGTACCACTATTCCCAGCAGACACAGAACAGTAAACAGAATGCTATATAGTGTGGCTGAGCGAGCGGTGTACCACTATTCCCAGCAGACACAGAACAGTGAACAGAATGCTATATAGTGTGGCTGAGCGAGCGGTGTACCACTATTCCCAGCAGACACAGAACAGTGCACAGAATGCTATATAGTGTGGCTGAGCGAGCGGTGTACCACTATTCCCAGCAGACACAGAACAGTAAACAGAATGCTATATAGTGTGGCTGAGCGAGCGGTGTACCACTATTCCCAGCAGACACAGAACAGTAAACAGAATGCTATATAGTGTGGCTGAGCGAGCGGTGTACCACTATTCCAAGCAGACACAGAACAGTGAACAGAATGCTATATAGTGTGGCTGAGCGAGCGGTGTACCACTATTCCCAGCAGACACAGAGTGGCAGTAAACAGAATGCTATATAGTGTGGCTGAGCGAGGTACACAGAGTGGCAGTAAACAGAATGCTATATAGTGTGGCTGAGCAAGCGGTGTACTACTATTCCCAGCAGACACAGAGTGGCAGTAAACAGAATGCTATATAGTGTGGCTGAGCGAGGTACACAGAGTGGCAGTAAACAGAATGCTATATAGTGTGGCTGAGCAAGCGGTGTACTACTGTTCCCAGCAGTGACACAATGACAGGGGGGACCCTGGCTAGCGTGGCTGGAGCGCGAACTACCCTGCCTGCCTACCCAAAGCTAAACCCACAGACAAATGGCGGAGATATGACGTGGTTCGGGTATTTATTTACCCGAACCACGTGACCGTTCGGCCAATCAGAGCGCGTTCGGGTCCGAACCACGTGACCCGTTCGGCCAATCACAGCGCTAGCCGAACGTTCGGGGAACGTTCGGCCATGCGCTCTTAGTTCGGCCATATGGCCGAACGGTTTGGCCGAGCACCGTCAGGTGTTCGGCCGAACTCGAACATCACCCGAACAGGGTGATGTTCTGCAGAACCCGAACAGTGGCGAACACTGTTCGCCCAACACTACTGGTGACGAGCAGTGGAGGCTGATATCCCATGGCAAGAGGGAGGAGCAGCAGATTAACATTACTGCAGCTGCAATAGAGACTGGGAAGCAAAGGTTTCATTTGAACAGACACAGCACAAATTAGCCTTTTTATGCACTACCTGTCTACTCAACAGCACTCCAAGAGTTCAAAAAATGCACTGCAGCTCTCCACAATATTATAAAATTCTCAAAAAGAAGCTGAAAATGCGCAGGCCTGGGGTGCCGACGCTGCGGACCGCGGGTCGGGGCCAGCGAGGCACCTCCAGGCCGCAGGCCTGGGGTGCCGACGCTGCGGACCGCGGGTCGGGGCCAGCGAGGCACCTCCAGGCCGCAGGCCTGGGGTGCCGACGCTGCGGACCGCGGGTCGGGGCCAGCGAGGCACCTCCAGGCCGCAGGCCTGGGGTGCCGACGCTGCGGACCGCGGGTCGGGGCCAGCGAGGCACCTCCAGGCCGCAGGCCTGGGGTGCCGACGCTGCGGACCGCGGGTCGGGGCCAGCGAGGCACCTCCAGGCCGCAGGCCTGGGGTGCCGACGCTGCGGACCGCGGGTCGGGGCCAGCGAGGCACCTCCAGGCCGCAGGCCTGGGGTGCCGACGCTGCGGACCGCGGGTCGGGGCCAGCGAGGCACCTCCAGGCCGCAGGCCTGGGGTGCCGACGCTGCGGACCGCGGGTCGGGGCCAGCGAGGCACCTCCAGGCCGCAGGCCTGGGGTGCCGACGCTGCGGACCGCGGGTCGGGGCCAGCGAGGCACCTCCAGGCCGCAGGCCTGGGGTGCCGACGCTGCGGACCGCGGGTCGGGGCCAGCGAGGCACCTCCAGGCCGCAGGCCTGGGGTGCCGACGCTGCGGACCGCGGGTCGGGGCCAGCGAGGCACCTCCAGGCCGCAGGCCTGGGGTGCCGACGCTGCGGACCGCGGGTCGGGGCCAGCGAGGCACCTCCAGGCCGCAGGCCTGGGGTGCCGACGCTGCGGACCGCGGGTCGGGGCCAGCGAGGCACCTCCAGGCCGCAGGCCTGGGGTGCCGACGCTGCGGACCGCGGGTCGGGGCCAGCGAGGCACCTCCAGGCCGCAGGCCTGGGGTGCCGACGCTGCGGACCGCGGGTCGGGGCCAGCGAGGCACCTCCAGGCCGCAGGCCTGGGGTGCCGACGCTGCGGACCGCGGGTCGGGGCCAGCGAGGCACCTCCAGGCCGCAGGCCTGGGGTGCCGACGCTGCGGACCGCGGGTCGGGGCCAGCGAGGCACCTCCAGGCCGCAGGCCTGGGGTGCCGACGCTGCGGACCGCGGGTCGGGGCCAGCGAGGCACCTCCAGGCCGCAGGCCTGGGGTGCCGACGCTGCGGACCGCGGGTCGGGGCCAGCGAGGCACCTCCAGGCCGCAGGCCTGGGGTGCCGACGCTGCGGACCGCGGGTCGGGGCCAGCGAGGCACCTCCAGGCCGCAGGCCTGGGGTGCCGACGCTGCGGACCGCGGGTCGGGGCCAGCGAGGCACCTCCAGGCCGCAGGCCTGGGGTGCCGACGCTGCGGACCGCGGGTCGGGGCCAGCGAGGCACCTCCAGGCCATTACTGCTTCCTATCTTGACTTTAGACCCCCAAAGGTTCTGTTCTGTTCTGTTCTGTTCTGTTCTGTTCTGTTCTGTTCTGTTCTGTTCTGTTCTGTTCTGTTCTGTTCTGTTCTGTTCTGTTCTGTTCTGTTCTGTTCTGTTCTGTTCTGTTCTGTTCTGTTCTGTTCTGTTCTGTTCTGTTCTGTTCTGTTCTGTTCTGTTCTGTTCTGTTCTGTTCTGTTCTGTTCTGTTCTGTTCTGTTCTGTTCTGTTCTGTTCTGTTCTGTTCTGTTCTGTTCTGTTCTGTTCTGTTCTGTTCTGTTCTGTTCTGTTCTGTTCTGTTCTGTTCTGTTCTGTTCTGTTCTGTTCTGTTCTGTTCTGTTCTGTTCTGTTCTGTTCTGTTCTGTTCTGTTCTGTTCTGTTCTGTTCTGTTCTGTTCTGTTCTGTTCTGTTCTGTTCTGTTCTGTTCTGTTCTGTTCTGTTCTGTTCTGTTCTGTTCTGTTCTGTTCTGTTCTGTTCTGTTCTGTTCTGTTCTGTTCTGTTCTGTTCTGTTCTGTTCTGTTCTGTTCTGTTCTGTTCTGTTCTGTTCTGTTCTGTTCTGTTCTGTTCTGTTCTGTTCTGTTCTGTTCTGTTCTGTTCTGTTCTGTTCTGTTCTGTTCTGTTCTGTTCTGTTCTGTTCTGTTCTGTTCTGTTCTGTTCTGTTCTGTTCTGTTCTGTTCTGTTCTGTTCTGTTCTGTTCTGTTCTGTTCTGTTCCAAGACAAATTCAGCAATCATGAGCGCCCCACCCCCCATCAAGACAAATTCCACAATCATGAGCAAACATGAGGCCCTCAACATGACCAACTCATCATGAGGCCCCCAACAAGACAAATTTAGCAATCATGAGGCCCCCGACAAGACAAATTCAGCAATCTTGAGGCCCCCAACAAATCATGAGGCCCCCAACAAGACAAATTCAGTAATCTTGAGGCCCCCAACAAATCATGAGGCCCCCAACAAGACAAATTCAGCAGTCATGAGGCACATAAATAGACAGCATTTCACATAAATAGGCAGAATGCCCCCTTAATATGGTAGACACCTCTCACCTGGCAGCAGTTCCCCAAAATACACTCAATCTGACAGCAGTGGTTCCCCAAAAATAGGTGGCCAACAGTATAGATGTCCCCAGAACAGGTAGCCAGGGGTATATGTGCCCAGTATATATAGTCAGGGGTATAATATGTGCCCAGTATATATAGTCAGGGGTATAATATGTGCCCAGTATATATAGTCAGGGGTATAATATGTGCCCAGTATATATAGTCAGGGGTATAATATGTGCCCAGTATATATAGTCAGGGGTATAATATGTGCCCAGTATATATAGTCAGGGGTATAATATGTGCCCTGTATATATAGTCAGGGGTATAATATGTGCCCAGTATATATAGCCAGGGGTATAATATGTGCCCAGTATATGTAGCCAAGGGTATAATATGTGCTCAGTATATGTAGCCAGGGGTATATGTGCCCAGTATATATAGTCAGGGGTATATGTGCCCAGTATTTATAGTCAGGGGTATATTTGCCCAGTATATGTAGCTAGGGGTATATGCGCCCAGTATATGTAGGCAGGGGTATATGTGCCCAGAGTAGGTAGCCAGGGGTATATGTGCCCAGTATATGTAGTTATGGGGTATATGTGCCCAGTATATGTGGGCAGGGGTATATGTGCCCAGAGTAGGTAGCCAGGGGTATATGTGCCCAGTATATGTAGTTAGGGGTATATGTGCCCAATATATGTAGGCAGGGGTATAGGTGCCCAGAGTAGGTAGCCAGGTGTCCCCCTCCCCAGCAGGAGGGGAGCAGAGCAGAGAAGAGGGAGAGCTGTGAGCAGCGGTAGGGAAGGGGGGCAATCTTCCCCCACCTTAGGTGCTCTCCCTCCCTTACTCGCCCCTCCATTACTGTCCGGGTGGCTGCCAGAACTTACCTCCGTCCCGTCGCAGGGCCAGATGGATCTGCCGCTGCTCTGGTCTGGTCCAGACCAGAACAGCGGCTGCGGGACCCGAACTTCCGGCCGGCGCTGGTGCGAGACGGAGATGAGTTCCGCCCGCCGCTGCCAGCCACGAGCCACCCGGACAGTAATGGAGGGGAAAGCGAGGGAGGGAGAGCACCTAAGGTGAGGG